>NW_022589714.1:6091291-6318354 GCF_004348235.1 Phoca vitulina
TCTTTCTTTCTTTCTTTCTTTCTTTCTTTCTTTCTTTCTTTCTTTCTCTTTCTTTCACTGAACATCTCCTTTGTTTCTCTTTCATTTATTCAGTGTCCTTGGCTGGTTTCCTAGGTGGAATGTTTTATTTTTTTAAATTACGTTATGTTAATCAGCATACATTATATCATTAGTTTTTGATGTAGTGTTCCATGATTCATTGTTTGTGTACTAGGTGGAATGTTTTAATAAAGAAAAGAGTTTTCTTCCTACCTAGTCCTCTACTGAAGCCTCAAATTAATGGGAGATGCTAAAGTGAGCTATTTGTAAAAGTAGAATGCCCTACATCCCACTGTCACTGGGCAATGGTAATTCATATTCTGGATGAGAGTGCCTCACTAGGAGGAGAACACTACTGGGAGGAGGCTGCAGAGAGGATGGAGAAAATGTGCTCCCCTCTTCCACTTATGGTGTTACAAGGACTTCTGGATAGAATTATATTTCAGTTTGGCGATCTTGTTCTTCTTTCACTATTCTCAGCCACAGGAGACAAGGAGAACAGTTTTTCTCCTAAAACCAGAAACAACTTAATGTTGAGTAAACTTAATGTTGAATCTGGGGGCCAGATTAACCAAGGAAACTCACGCTGAGGCACTATGGGGTTCAAGTTCCATATACTGAGGGTGAAAGTCCATCTTCTTGTTCATAGGGAAAGGACTGTGACAGCTTTTTAAAAGATTTCTGGACTGTAGATAACTTAATATTGAGATGTGTTAAGTGAAAATTAATTAGAAATACATTGCAGTTTATCCTGAAGCACATAGGTTTTAAAATGATGGAGATTCATTAGCATAAGAGTTTGAGGAATTTCAGCAAGATGCTTTTTGTGTTGCATTTGTAGACACAGAAATTCTTAGATAAGAATTCAGATTATCCAGAAGATTCTGAAACCAGACCAGATTACTCATTGTTTACAAATACTTATTCTTGCCATTCCAATAGGTAGTTCTTTCATAAGAGTTTCAAAATGAAGCTAAGAGGGACAGTTCTTAAAAGAATAAGGTTTTCATGTAAGAATATTATTGGTTTTGGACTAAAATATAAAATTAAGGCAACAGAAGATTCATTTGACCTATTCTTGTGTGAGAGTTTCACGTTTCTCCCAACTACATTCTCAGAGTGCCAAAAAGGAGTACCCCTAGTCACAACTGATTGGATCATGTGTGGGCATGTGACTCAACATGGCCAATCAGATTTTATCATCTGGAGAAATACAGAATTGGGGCATGGAGACTATACCCTTCACTCTGAATATCTGAGGAATCCTGTTGAATTGGAGGATGAGGTTGCCATTGATAAGTGGATAATTAAATTGAGAAGCTGGCTTGAGGAGAGAAGATAATTCAATGTATGTACAGAGAGACACAGCATTAAGAGAATATTTGGTCCCAAAGAGAGAGAGAGCAAAGGTGCCTGGTGACTTTCCACTTTCCCTAAGGCCCAGCTCTGGTTCCTCTATTTCGCCTCCTTGAGATTCCTTAGTGTTCTCACAATAAACCTTTTCCATTCATGCTTGCTTGGGCGAGTTTCAATTTCTCACAACCCTCATATGATCCCCAAATAATTCAATCCTCTGCCTGTTCCCCAGAGCCAGCACCTCTAGGGCAAATAGTGATTTCCTCCATTTTAAAAGCTTTTCAGGGATGGGGATTCCAACTGTCATAAAAGCCTATTGCAGTATTTAGAAACCTTTAATTAGAGTCTTTCTTACTCCACAGCAAACTTTTACAGAGATAAGAGCCCTTTTGTTGTTGTTGTTGTTCCTTTTTGTCCAGTGAGGTAGGTTATAGTTTTATTTCTTACTCAAAGTAGACTTCAGATCCTTCATTAGTATTTCCCAAATTTGCTTCATCATAAGAATCACCCAGGAGGCATGAGTAAAAATTCAGATTCCCTGTGTCTTTCTCTGGATCTGATCCAGGAAGTCTGGGGTGGAGCTAGGAATCTGTATTTTTAACAAGCATCCTTAGTGATTCCTATAATCAGGGAAGTTGAGAAACATTGTACTTAAAGATAGTTAATAAGTTATCCCTTGTGATTTACTGTCTCCAAAAAATTTCCTCACCTCTAATTGCCTCTCCACCTATGTCTACAAGTTCAAACTCTTCATTCTCTTCAAGGCTCAGAACAAATGCCAATGTCTCCATGATCCCACAACTGGAGGAAATCTCTTCTTTTATTTCAAGTATAGGAAGATAATTCCTGAACAGTGCTTGGTGCAGTACAATCTATCCCTGATCTTATCTGTGGCTCTTATGGAATTTGTTCTACTTTACCACTATGATTTTTCAGCTACTTGTTGAATACCCCATTAGACCCTGTGCCCGTTCACTCTGGAATTCTTTGGAGCACCCCACAGGGGGCTCTGTAAAAAGTAGATTCATGGGGTGCTTGGGTAGCTCAGTTGTTAAGTGTCTGACTTTGGCTCAGATCATGATTTCAGGGTCCTGGGTTTGAGCCCTACTTCAGGCTCCACGCTCAGCAGGGAATCTGCTTCTCCTTCTCCCTCTGCCCTTCCCCTCTGCTTGTGCTCTCTCTCAAGTAAATAAATAAATAAAATCCTAAAAAAAAATGTAGATTCATGTGGTAGGTGTGTAAGGACTGATGGAAATCCTCTTCCCTGGAAGCCATCCAACAGTAGCTCAGGGTTTACAGTGGAGCCCTTCCCTCCCTGCCCTGCCACCCCATTGGGAACATTTACTGAATTCTCTCAGGCCAAGTGTAAAGAGGACTTGCTTCTTAATATGTGTCTTCCTAACCTACCCCACTGAGAGAGGCTCAACAGTTTTGAGATCTTTATCAAGAAAAGGTAGAAGAGGGTGAGTGGGTGCAGGAGATGATTTTGGGTAGAATACAGAATTAGTCAAGAGGTAATGGTATCTTTCTCCTCTCTTTGCCTCGCAGAAGAGGGAGCATTTGATTTGTCCCTTTGTCTACAAGATGGGGGGATGGTCAAGAGTTAGGAATGAGTAATAGTTTCTTCTCTGAAAGTTACTGTGCCCCTAAACCCCAAACCATCAGAATGTGTGACACTGCTTGTGAGGAAAAAGAGTAGGAAAGAAATGGCAGAAGAGAGAGGGAGTTCTGGGATGAGGTGGAGGGCAGTTCCCATTGTTTGCCTTCCCACTGTTTGACTTGACAAGGAAATCTGGGAGTTCTTTGTGGTCAAATGGAGACCTCAAGTGGAGAATGAGCTTAACTAGGCTTAATTTTAGTAGAAGCCTCTAAGAGTGATGTACATTTGGCTTAGGTCCCAAACAGGTATGGATTGGGCCACCCATTTTTGTGGATGGTGGTGGGGAATAAGAGGCAGAGCTGCAGAGCCTCAGTAGCCTTCTCACCTGGGGGGCACTATGCAGGGAGAGGTCACTGAGTGCCCTCTGAAGAACATGTGCACCCCCATGAGACAGTCAGCATTTGGCTGCCTGCCATGTGAAAGAAGCAGCAAAAAAGAACCAGCAAAAGGGACAGTGGACTTTCTATCTATGATTTTTGGCCACTGAAGCAAGAGGGTGTCAAACCTCCCCTAGCACTCACCATGAAAGCTTTTGTAGGGACCATGTGCTGGAGGCGTGAAAAAGGAGGAAGAAAGGAAGGGAGTGAGAGAGAAGAGTGGGAGACCAGACCACTCCCCACCTCCCCAACCCAAGCAGCTTGAATCAATAGTTTAGCTAGAATTGGAGAGAAAAGAAACTTTATACAGGACCTGAGATGGTTTTAATTGCCAAACATGATGGAAAAAATAATGGAATTGGAACTGAGATTGCGCTAATGGAGGTGGCTACTCAGCAGAAAGGGGATTTTGAAATGGTGAAATTAGTAGCTGTTAATGAGAAAATTTCAATAATCCAAGCTTATACTTCTTAGTCTGGTCGATTACATATTCAATGAATAGATTTTCTATTGAATTTCATTCTGTCATTTTTCAAATATGGATCCTAGACCAATGTCTGTGCTTGAATAAGGGTATGACCAGTGCTGTTACAATGGAAAGATTATTGCCAACTCTTGCACAACAATACCATGTTGCCTTTCTGATAATAATATTATAAAAATGATATGTAGATACACTGAGCTATCCATTATTATGCAGTTCCTTTCTTTCTTCATTTGGAATTATTCTTTAACTTTTATGTTTGTGTGTGTGTGTTTACCATTTTACCACGGTATTATCAACATATAATAAATTATATACATTTAATATGTATAATTTTATGTTTCAACATATGTATACAACAGTGAAACCATCAACACAATCAAGATAATGAATATATGTACTATTCCCCAAAGTTTTCTTGTGTCTTTTTACAATCCTTCCCTCTTGCTGTTCCTTGGAGCTCCCACCTCCCAAGTCTCCAGGCAGCCACAGATCTGCTCTTTGTCATTTTTAGATTAGTTTGCATTTTAGAGAATTTTTTATAAATGGAATTATGCAATAGGCATTCCTTTTTTTTTTTTTTTTTTTTTTTGGCTCCTTTCTCTCAGCATAATTATTTTGCAATTAGTCTATGTTGTAGTGTACTAACAGTTCATTCCTTTTTATTCCTGAGCATTTCCTCATATGGATATACCACAATTTCTTTATCCAAACACTTGGTAATGGCCAGTTGGATTGTTTCCAGTTTTGGCTATTGCCAATAAAGTTGCTATAAACATTAGTAACTTAGGGATTGGAATGACTAGATCACATGGCAAATATATGTTTAACGTTTTAAGAAACTGCCAAACTGTTTTCCAAAATGGGTACAACATCTTATGTTCCTACTAACAGCATATGAGAGTTTCATTTCATCCACATACTCACCAACACCTCTTCTGTTCAGTTTTCTTAATTATAGATATTCTGTGAGGTGCTTAGTGGCATCGCATTATGGTTTTAATTTGCATTTTCCTAATGACTAATGATAATGATGATTAACATCTTTTCATCTTGTTTGCCATCTGTATGTTTTCTTTAGTGAAGTATGTGTTCATATCTTTTGTCCATTTTTAAAAAATTTGGTTATTTCTTTTCTTATTATTGTGTTCTTTTGAGAGTTCTTTATGTATTTTAAACACCAGACATTTGTCAGATATATGATTTACAAATGTCTTTCTCCCAATCTGTGGCTTGTTTTTTACTCTCTTAATATTGTCTTTCAAAGGGCATAAATTTAAAAAATGTTGAAGTCTATTTAATTTTGTGTGCTTATTTATTTATTTATTTATTTATATATTTATAAATCATGCCTTTGATGTTATATCTAAGAAATCTTTGCCTAACTCAATTTTCTATTTGTTGTTAATCCATAAGCATTCCTAAAGAACATCATTTTGGTTTTAGCCAGGTACCTTGAGATCACCAAATTCTATTCCCATTTTTTCATAGTGTTCCTGATTTGTTGCTGAATGTTCCGGTGACATTGTGTTGCTTATCCTGCCAGTCAAGTGGCTGATAAAGCCATTAATGAATGTCAACCATCTCACTCAATGACATCCTTTAGGTTGTCATTGATGTTGAGTATAACCCAATTTTGGGTTAAGTCCTCTAGCTGATTGTGTATTCACACATTAAAATATGAGCTAGACCATATATTATTCATTGATTCGTAAGAATGTCATATTTAGAGAAATCAGATTCTCTGGAACTATGGCTGTTTGTTTGTTTTTTTCTTTTTTGACATGATCTATCGATTGAAGAAGAAAACTAAATTGACCTGGCATAATTCTCCCTCTGGGCTCTCCAAACATTTTACACACACCTATCTTTAGACTCTCCTACGTTAAGCACAAATAATCAGTGACATGAATGAGCACATTTTCAGATATATCATGGCTAGTAGATATCCTTCCAACCTCTTCTAGATATTAGTCAAGTTGATTTAAATTTTTGGTAGCATTCCTGTCTTTTTTTCTTTAATTGAAGGAAACACACCACTATTATTTATTTATTTATTTTTTTACTTCCCCACTCTTCAGGGTCCTCTACTGAATTCAGAGCTCTTCTGCCTCTTCTCTTGACTTCTTTTCTTCTCATGAGGTTTGCAGAGAACTCAAATTCAATCATAAGGAATTCACCTCTCCACTAGGTTTTTATTGTTCAGGTTGTCATAAACCTCTTATTTATGGCTCATAATCACTCTTCCTGGGTGTGTTGCTTCTAGCTCCACACATGTCTTAGAACAAAGTATACTCATACTATTTTCAACCACAATTCAGCATGCTTCCATTTGTGTTTCCTGCCTGGCTGTTTTCCATCAGATTTCCAATTCTTATCTCTCCCGTCTTTGACATATTAGCTATGTTGGAGACTCAGTCTTATTGACTTTTGTAGGACAATCAGACTCATGATTCTTCTATGCATCTGTCCACCATCTTGCTACAAAGAGGCTAATTGTCTTGACATGTCAATTTGTCAACATGAAAGTGCATTTTATGTGAGCTCTCTCTGTGGCCCCTTTAGAAAACTTGGAGATTTGAAAGTATCTTTTTGCATTCAGCTTCAATATGATCTTGACTGTTCTGGGACATTCTAAAAATATAACACATAAATGAATAAATGATGAATAAATAAGTAAATAACATCTTCACCCCCAGGGTTTTTAAATGAAATGTCTATAGTTGAGTCATGAATATTCACTGGGCTTATTCAGTGATGAATAAATCTGGTGCTTGACAACTGTTAAGCGGCATGCTTTGGACTCTGTCTTCTTCTCCCTACTTTCCCTAGGTTACTGCTTTACTGTTATAAGAGCTCTGAAGAGAGGATTTTGAATTGATTTGAAGTAACATGGGAAAATGTGGTCATGGGTTCCTTACGGTCTCCAGTGGAAATTTGTCCACATCAGAGAACCTTTGCATGAGGTGGCATGATTGGTTTTATATGTTCTAGGGAGGCCTAGTATTTGACAAGCTGGGAATGTTTTGGATTAAAATGGAAGCAGGTTGGCAGAGTGATGTGGGGAAGCTTGCATAATGTATAATGCCTGTCAGCACCCTGCCCTGATCGAGCCCGTGCTTATGAGTCCCTCAGTTTAATGAGTCCAATATACACCTATGAGTTTTTATAAGCTAACACCAAAGCAAGTTAGAAAGAGTTGAAACACATATGTTTTTTGACCAACTGTGATATTTCCAGGGACTCACCCATGAGACTTTAAAATGCCTATAAAATTTTCTATTGGAAGCAGTTTCTGGCAGCAATAGTGTGCTTAGGGTCTAAATTTACACAGCACTGCAAAGGTGTATCACCTTCATGATTTGAAGATCTGCCTTGTGGTGATTCCTTCTTCCCCATTCTTCTATAGTCTTGCATTCTTTTTTTTTGGTTAGAAACTAAAACCTTTTGCTTAATCTAATGCCCCTTGATCTATACAGTTATTCAAGTTTAAAAAGTCCTGGAATTACCAAAAGAATTCATGGGTAGTAGAGTTGGGTGTTTATAATAGAATGATCTGATTCACTGAGGCTTGATAATGAATCCATTTTTGTTTCCTTCCTTATTGATAAAAATCTTATTTGAACATTTTCCGAACCTTAGTAAGTTTAATATAGTAAGCATAAGATATTTTTTTTCTAATGATTGAAAATGTTGTGTCTGAGGTCACATATATGAACATTTACTCTCATTCAAAACAGTTCTTAGCATACAGTAGGTGCTTGGTGAGTATTTGCTGAGAAGAAGTGAGTGAATTGCAAAGTACTGCTATTATAGAAGATGTAAGAGAAGAATTTAAGTCTGCACTGACCCCAGGGCATGCATTGTCTATTTTCCTATAAAAGATTGTCTTCTACTCTTTATTTTATTTTTTCTAAAAGTGGAATGCAGAAAGAATCACTGAGTTAACTGTGCGAAATTTAGATGGGTTCTGATTAACTAACAAATATTTTTCTCCTGGTGTCCTTTGTAGAGAAAATATTCAAAAAGACTGACAGTATTAGTAAAAAACAGGTTTGCTCAGATGTAGCTTAAGACATTGTAAAGCTGTCTTGAGCATTCAAGAATGTAGTGGGCTTTGTGTGTGCCAAAACCCTTTAGCTTATACCATCCCAACTCCAAGATCAGAAAGTTCAACGATCCACAGAGTCAAAAGGAGCACAGCTCAGGCCAAAAAGAGTGACAGGATACACTGTATATATTGTATATTGCCCTCTTTTAAGAGTTGCTTTTTCAAAGAAGACATGAAATGAGAATTCCCTAGCCAGGCTCTCTACTCTCATCATTACAGCATAATTGGCACGATGGTTTCCCTGACATCTGTACCAAAGATGTTGCTGATTGCTGAACGCATGATATTGACAATAGTTGTCAGCTGTTCTGGGTTAGTGTAGCTGATGTAATCACCAAAGTTTCATTCATAACAAGCGTTCATCTTATATGGCCCCTTAACCACTTGAATATGGATTTGTGCTGTACAGGTCAAAGTTCAAGTATATATGCAGCATGAAGCAGTCCAGAATGTTCTGGTAGGTATTTTATTTGCCAACAATGTTTCTTTCAGTTCTGTCCAATAAAAATAGTTTAAGCGGATGGATGGTGTGGAGAGACAAGGTTCTTATACCTATAGGTCTCTCTGATCTTTCATCTTTCCCCCTGAGATCTCTACTACACTTTTCATCAAAAGCACCAGATACACACTTCTTCAGGATTGATTCTCATGCCTGTTTCACAGCAATTGATGATGTGTGCTTTCCTTGTGTAGCCATGTGGATGGTGTAACTGATCTTCCTTGTTCAGCAGTTAATAAGCACTTTGCTTTGCCTGGCAGGCTCCCACTTCTCTTTTAAGACTTGGCTCAGGCATCCTCTCTGTAAGACTCATTTCTTGACACCCTTCTGCCCCCAACACTTCTGCTTCTGCTCTCATAACATCATGTGTTTATGTCTGTCAAAGCACTCATAGCATTGTATTGAAATTTTGTGGTATATATCTGTCATCCTTTCTAGAGTGTAAGTTTTTCTAGGTCAGTGGCTGCCTGGGATTTCAACTCCAATTTTTCTGATTTCAATCCCCCCACAAACTCTTCACACTTTGTCACACATGGGTTACAAAGTGAAGCTATGGGTGCCTGAACTCCAGAAATTTGTAAGAACAATACATTTAAACATGCATACAGTGTTACATGACTGCACACAATCAAACCCTTCTTTTAAAGAGACAGGCCAGTATCTGAGGACTCTAACAAAGCACATACCAGAGGCCAAATTCATTTAAGAGTTGATTGTTCATTGTCTGAAGTTTCATATCGTGAGCATGATCTATGTGTAGGGGTGGATTGGCTGGAAATGTTTAGGGTCTGTGCTTTACTTCTCTCTGTTTTTTTCATAGTTTTGTAATAAGATGGGAATCTTAAGTGGCCTTACAAGTAGAGAGAATAATGTTAGTTCAGAATAGGTGGCTGTGAACACACATCATGGGTGTGAAAGAGGTGAAGCATCTTTCCTGCATTAACTGTGAGGAGTAAATGCCACTGAGTGGGCTCAGAGAGTTTTCCCGAAATTCTTAATTTCCCTCTCGAGCAGGAGATAGCAGAGTTATGGAATCCCGATGCTGGAAAGCACTTCAAAGATTCTTTTAATATATTGTGACAGATAGAGTAGATAGTTCTAACTTTCCATATCCACAGTGCTCAATAGTTGGTTAACAAACCAACCGTTAGCTCCTTTCCCAGACAAATGCTTTGCATTAACAAAAGATGGAGATACTTAGAATTGACTTGCTTTGTTAGCCTGATCCATTACATATATCACTTAATATTCCCAAGTGGTGTGTATATGTCTCTAGAGTGAAATTCAAAAAATATTTTACCAGTATATAACTGCACATGTCTTAGTCACATTCTCAGGTGTACAAAAAAAGTAACTGTCTTTAGTTTTCTGTCACTTGAATTTATCTCCATCTCTCCATCTATATCTTTGCAGAAAATGAAATCTTAGAAAATGCCAGGCAAATATAGTCATTTTAGGTTAAAACTCAGTCTATTCAATTTTCCTTCTGCCTCTTTCCCCAGGCCATGCCATCATTTTCCAAGATTCCATGCAGGAACTCTTGGACTCCCAAACTTGTTGGGGTGTTCTATAACTCCACCCATTGTAGCTAAACAGGTGGGGAAATAGGCCCAAGGATTCTAAGAAGTTGTCATCAGAATCTAACTCTTGCTGCCCCTCTAATTCTTCTCTAGTCTTGTCTGATGGAATCTTTACTGAGTCTGGACTGACAAACTCATAACCAATATTATTTCTGTGTTTATTGCTTTTTTTTTTTAAAGATTTTATTTATTTATTTGAAAGAGAGAGAGCATGAAAGAGAGCCTGAGAGAGAGTGAGAGCACAAGCAGGGGGGAGGGGTAGAGGGAGAAGCAGACTCCCCGCTGAGCAGGGAGCCTGATATGGGACTCGATACCAGGACCCTGAGATCATGACCTGAGCCGAAGGCAGATGCTTAACCAACTGAGCCACCCAGGCGCCCTGTGCTTATTGTTTAAACCAGGACTCAAGCAATGCAAAAAACTCAGGGTTTTTCAGCTCAAAAGCCTTCCTCACAAAGCCATTGTTTCTTCTAAAGATTCACAATTGTATTTTGAGCCTCAAAAACTGAGTCCGGACCACTGCATGTTGGGTCCATTGTAGTTGATTTTATTATAAATCTTATGGATTGCATATATATTATATATGTATAGTATTTCATGGTTGAATATTTTAAAAAACCAACCTGATCAGTAACTTTCTGCATCTTTGCAGTAGCAAGTCAACACTGAGGGCATGAGGTTGGAGCACCCAGCTGCCTGGACTGGTGGTGGCAGGGACTCTAGGAAATAAGGACATGCAGGATGGAGGCCATGCATTACAAATTCTTCAAATAATTATCCTTCCACATATATGAAACCATGCATTTTTATAAGTCTGATGGGGCATTAAATGTTATGATGTTTCTAATCTCATTATAATGGAAGCTTATTCCTACAGTCTACTGAAGGGGTCAATTTTTTGCCTCTTAAAGTTATTAACCATGATCAATAAAATATGAAAGAGGATAAATTCTTGCTATAAGTTCTTCAGCAGAAATTTATTATTTCAGCAGAAATTATTATTTAAACATAATAATTTTAATTTTACATATTTTTCATGTTGGTTTTTTGAGATAAGAGTGTAGTTTTGGGGGGGGGGTTGGGGTTGGAGTGCTTTATAGCTAGTGGAATTCCAGATTAAAATTGTCAGTAATGTTGTGAGTGTTTAGCAGTTGCCCTGGCCCCTGTCTGGCAGACCCCTGGGACCCTGGGGAGAGCAGAGCCTCTGGAACCAGGCTGCCTGATTCCATATCCTGGCTTCTCTCTCTCTCTTTCTCTTTTTTTTTGTAATTTCAAGTTTTTATTTAAATTCCAGTTAGTTAACATACAGTGTAATTGCTTCGAGTGTAGAATTTAGTGATTCATCACTTACATACAATACCCAGTGCTCATCACAAGTACCCTCCTTAATACCCATCACCCATTTAACCCATCCCCCCACCCACCTCCCTTCCAGCAACCCTCAGTTTGTTTTCTATAGTTAAGAGCTGTTTTATGATTTACATCTCTTTTATTCCCCCTATGTTCATCTGTTTTGTTTCTTAAATTCCACATATGAGTGAAATCATATGGTATTTGTCTTTTTTGGACTGATTTATTTCACTTAGCTTAATACCCTCTAGCTCTGTCCATGTCATTGCAAATGGCAAGATTTCATTCTTTTTGATGGCTGAGTAATATTCCATTACACACACACACACACACACACACACACACATACATATATATACACACATACACCACATCTTCTTTATCCATTCATCAGTCAGTGGATTTGGGGGCTGTTTCCATAATTTGGTTATTGTTGATAATGCTGCTGCCTTCAAATCTATATTTTTGTATCCTTTGTGTAAATACCTAGTGGGGCAATTGCTGGATCATAGTGTAGTTCTATTTTTAATTTTTTGAGGAACATCCATACTGTTTTCCAGAGTGGCTGTACCAGTTTGCTTTCCCACCAACAGTGTAAGGGCATTCCACATCCTCACCAACACCTGTTGTTTCTTATGTTCTTAATTTTAGCCATTCTGACAGATGTGAAGTGATATCTCATTATAGTTTTGATTTGTGTTTCCCTGATGATGAATGATGTTGAGTATCTTTTCATGTGTCTGTTCCTGACTTTTCTCTTAATGAGCTGCTATAGGACCCCTCTGTGCCTCAACATCTTTATCTGTGAGATAGGAACAATAACTCTACTGCAGAAGGTTGTTGTGGGGATAAAGTGAGTTAATGTATGTAGAGAGTTAGGCCAGGGAGTGAAATCTTAGCCATTAAACCTTGCCTTTTATCCAAATCCAAATGCACATTTTTTCTCTCATAAACATGACATCCAAGGGTCATAATCATTAGATTGACTTCTTTTTTTATTTTTTATTTTATTTATTTATTTATTTTAAAGATTTTATTTATTTGACAGAGAGAGACACAGCAAGAGAGGGAACACAAGCAGGGGGAGGGGGAGAGGGAGAAGCAGGCTTCCTGCCGAGCAGGGAGCCCGATGCGGGGCTCAATCCCAGGACCCTGGGATCAAGACCCGAGCCGAAGGCAGACACTTAATGACTGAGTCACCCAGGCACCCCTTGACTTCTTTTTTTAAAGATTTATTTATTTTAGAGAGAGAGAGAGCAAGTGTGAGTGGGGTGAGGGGCAGAGGGAGAGAGAGAATCTCAAGCAGACTCTGCACCTAGGGCAGAACTTGACATGGGGCTCGATCTCACGACACTGAGATCATGACCTGAGCCGAAATCAAGCGTCCAATGCTCAACTGACTGACACAGGCTCCCCTAGATTGACTGACTTCTCACAAACAGGGGACAGCCAGGTGAAAGGACTCGTTTCAAACTATTGCTGTCAATGGATGTTGTCATGTTACATCACCGGGCAATTATTGGATATTTACCATGTGTCAAGTGCTGTACTGGGGTGGATGGCAGGAACATGAAGTGGCCTTAAACATGGTCTGTCTCCAGGGAATTTAGAAACATGGCAATAAAATGGGCACATAAAAGATAGTTTTCAGAGCAAAATAGTTTATGCCAAGGGTCAGTTGAAACCATAGTTGTGTGAGGAGAGTTTAACTTGTGCTGACATGGGCTGGGTGTCCAGGACTTTGTGTGTTGTACTCTACTTCATGCTTCTTGTGTTAGAAAGGTATTTTTCTCCTCCTTAAGGAAGCTTTCCCTGACCCTACTGCAAGTCTCCTCTGGGCACACAGGGCAAAGAATGGGGAGGGCATTCCATGTAGGAGGACCAGCATAAACAAAGCACTGAAAACATTGGAGATCTTACATGGGTCTGGTTCTGTGAAAATGTAGTGTGGACCATGGGAAGTGATAGGAATGTTGCTGAGGCAGGGCACGTGATGGTAAGCCATCAGAAACTTTTAGGCAAAAGGTTGTTATAATCAGGCATCACATGTTAGGAAATAATCCAATGTCAGTGTGGAGGATGGTGTTCCCAGGGACAGGACTGGAGATAGGGAAACCATTAGGAGGTTATTGTAATAGTCCAGGCGAGGCTTGTTGCTGGCACCTACTAGTTAAGTCATCATAGGCGTAGAGAGGAGGGGATGGATTCATGAGCTGTTTGGGAGGAGAAATCTGCAGAGGTCAGGAGTGATATGAGTGCTTTGGGTTTATTAGATGATGTCATTACCTGAAATGGGGGACGTAGGAGAAGAAGCAGGATCAGACAGATGGGAATCATGAGTGTGAAGAACTTATCAGACATTCAGATAGAGGAGTCTTGTTGAGGTTGGATGTGAGTTAGTTACTGGCATACACGGGTGAACCGGGCCAGGACGTGTGTGGAGTGGGCAGAGTGGTAAGCCGGTATAGGGTCTGGGAAACACTCATACTTAAAGGTGGGAGGAGGAAGAAGAGGCACAAAGGAGCCTGAGAAAAAACAAAGATGGGGGCAGGGACAGGAGTGTAGGGAGTGGGAAGGAAGTAGGAGGAAACCAGTGCAGATTACCTTTGAAAACTTGGCTTGTAAGGTTTGGAGAGAGAAACAGTAATTAGAAGAGAACAGGCAGAAAATAGGTAAGCAAAGGGAGGTTTGAACAGGGAAGCCAGGAGAATCCTGCTGGGATGGTCCAGGCATGGGGTTGCGACTGCAAGAACCAGAGTGACAACAAAGAATAAGAGAGAAGAAAAGGACACCGTGGTTATTAAGAAGGAGGGCTCTTCAAGGCTGGGAGACTGGGCAAACAATGATGCTGTTGTCAAGAAGGTCATCCCTGGTCGGGCTACTTCCTGGGATATGTTCTTCTAGGTTGATCATAGTATGGAAATTATAAATAGAACAGGATGTAATAGTGTTATTATTTAAAGTCAGATTCTGTTTGTGGATACTAGCAAAAAGTGTTTCGGTGATGTTTTTCACAGGCACTCACTTCTTATTTAAATGTGTTGAGACTGTGCCTTAAGTGACAAATGAAGATAATAGCAGTTTGCGTCTCTTGAATGGAGGGCGGGCAGTATAACATACTGTGTAAACTCTCAGACTCTGCAAGTTCCCACTTGTTTAAAGATGGCGGCAGTAGAATCCCTTCTTGAAACTGTTGTTTTGATGACTCAATGAGATCAGTCTACATGTAAGCATAGTAGCTGGACATAATAAGCATAGAAGAAAAGATTAGTTGTTATTGTTATTCCTATAGTGGCAGTTACTCTTACATGTGATTTTTAGGCAAATTGCAATTTTTTGAACAGAGTTCCAGTAGTTTGAAATTTATGATAATTATAATTATAATTAGTAAACTTATATTTGCTTCTGAGCTATTAGCTAGCAAAATAAAATTTACAGAAATTATTACAAGAAAATAAATACCTACTTAAGAAACCTGCTTTTTCACCATTTTAGGAAGGCTCTTCACATACACATGATTGAATTCCATGTAAACTAAAGCTGACAGCCAGATAATTGGGGTATGTTACAAGTTATTCAAATCTGTTAGGAAGGGCAGAATGTCTACTAAATAACATTTAACCCAATGTAGCCACAGGAGACGTAGCCTTAAAATTTATTTGTTTATGTAGATTCTATAGCAGAAAAATTGTACTGAATTCAGGAACTATTTGTCTCTGATAGGTCAGAATTACTAAGGGGTTTGGTAACTTTTTTTTTAATTTTGGGTGTGTATGATTTTATTGCTGAGACCAGGAAGGGCTTTATTTTATGTTCTTTCTGAAATGTGGCATTCTCTGGGACTGTATTCTACCAATGGGTGGTATTCAATAAATATTACTAGTATTTATGCAGGAATAAAATAACATTTTTGTGATAATTTCAGAAATTGGTTCATCATTGCATGCAGTTTATTGGAACATTTTTTAGTGTTTATTTTAGTCATCTAGTGTCAGGATGGGAAGATATCTCACTTTAATTAATGGTTTGATTTTCTTCTAGAACACGTATTTACAAATTATTTCCCTTTCTTTCCCAAAGAATAGACTAATTCATTATGGATAGGCTTCTTAGAAATGCGATGCTTAGCACCAGGCTGTGGTTATTATATTTATGAACAACATGAGTCAGGTTTCTTCTTCTCATGGAGGATTGAGGTTTCATATCAAGGAGTATTCATTTATAGATCTCATTTCCTCCATAAACTCTGTGAGATATGATATATTTTAAGCTCAATCTAGAAAGACACTAAGATTTGTAACAATCTTAAGTAAAATTGATTCCTTAAAAAGGTTTTCAATTAACTATTGATTTCCCTTTTCACAACTGTGGTTTTGGCTAGTAGAATTAAAAAAAGAGACAAGTTTGGGCTTCCTATGCCAGGATGCCTATCAGAAGTGCATTTGTAAATAAGAGAGGGCCAGACCCTTCATTGTCCAGGGTGAATTTTAGGCTTACTTGAGTTAAATCAGAAGAGAAAATTATCATATAATCTTTTACTTCCATTCTAGGTGAGTGTACTCATGGATCCTGACCAGATCTCCCCCCCCCCCCCCCCCCCCCCATTTTATAGTATCTGTTTCCTGTCTTTGGAGAAAAGCAGTACCTTTTCAGAAATGAATCTGAAGTGATTCCAGCATGGTCAGTGTAGTCTAATTTAATTGAAATAGAGGTTCAAGTTTGAGGGAAAGGATCTGAACTGGGGAAGAAGATCCCCAAGATTCCAGAGTCCCATCTTACAATGTTTTGGGTCTTTCTTCTTTGAAATCTCTAAAATATCTATTTCAGCAGGTTGTACTGAATAACGTACTCCAATAAGATAGTCTAATTGTTATAGCACTTCACTAAATCCAGTAGTTTATGTGTTCTATAACCTTATAGCTACTGATTAGTGAAATGATACAAACCTCAGTGGCGAAATCAGATGTCTAGGTCTTCCCATTCACTGTTTTAGTTTTTCCATTTAAAAATATGAAAAATGTCATACTTACAAAGAGCAAAACAAACAAACAAAACCCCCTTTTTGGAGCCTGACGCTTGATGACCCTTGACAAAAGAAATGAATCCTGCAATAGATCCTCTGATTATAAGTTTAAAGATCCACTTAGCATAAATAGTATGCAATTAAAAACACTTAGTAAATCCTTTTTTTCTTAAACATATTCTGATTTCCCAGCTCCTTATTTTTTCACATCTATTTTATATCCATTGAGGTTTCAAATTCTCATAAAACCAGATGAAACCTTTTCTTTCCCAAATATAAGTAAGATTTCAAATGCAAATATAGCATGGAGGTTGAGTAATTAAAATTCACACTAAGGTATAAATGACTAACACCAGAGTCTTTTCACAAAGCAGGGATCATTTGCTGCTCAAAGGAAGGGCCTGAAATTGGTCTGTACTAGGAGCAGGCATAATGCAAATTGGATGTGTTGTTCACCATTTCTTCTGTTTCCGTGTGACTCTGTTTATGTCCTGAATCAACAGATTGACTCTATATATCACCAATAACACATTCATCACTTCTGCATGTTATCTCTTGGCTTTTGTAAAGTGTATAGAATTGGAATAATTATAACTCAGGCTGTTCATAGATTAAAAACATATGATTTGAAACAAACATACCTTTAAGAAAAGACAACATTTGGAACTTGTTATCTTTGTAAGAATAGTTTTTTTTTTTTTTTCTTTTTGAAAAGACAATCGTATGGGATTCTAATGCTCTGGCTGACCTAAGAGAGGAGCAGTAAGGGGCTTAATGCTTTTCTTTCCTCACACAGTTTTCCTGGCCAGTGCCTGCGATTTGAATGATTGGCAAGCTCTGTAACTGAGTTCTTGGGAAAACAAATGATCTCATAGATGGAGCCGCTCCACGTTAGGAAGTGCAAGAATTATGAAATGCAGTCACAGCAGGGAAAGAAGTTTGTTTGCATTGGGATGGCGACCTTTTGTTTCTAAGGTACCATAGGGTGGATGTGGCTAATAAATGCCTTTACTGTGGTTCTGGGGAGAAATTCTGGTTTCTTTCCCCCACTCTCTTCCCATTTAATTCTTTTTTGTTTTGGGGGGATTTTTTTGATCCAGGTTTTTGGCAGCACCTCTAAATCATGTGATATGCTTGAGGCTACCAGGTGAGAATACCTTTTGGCTTGGATTTGATTCCAGGAACAGAGCTTCCTGGTTCCTGGCTCTTTTAGAACATTCATCCCTTAGTCCCCTCAGTGGTTTGTAGTCATTTGTCTGTGTTGAAGTGATGAATATTGTTTCTGCTATTGTTACAGGAATTCAGCAAGAGTTTAACTAGTGCCCTTTTACATCTCATATATTCAGGAAGCTGTAGCAAGGGGGAGAGGTGGAGACCTTGCCCTGGGGAAGGACTTGTTCTGTGATGGGACTCAGGCCAGGAAGGAGAGGTCTCAATAGTCTCAGTCCCCAGCACATCTGGTCAGCCCAGACACAGAGTCAGTTCTCTTCTCTACCCAAGTCTGGGTGGCTCCTAGCAACTAGCTTCAGCTTTTATCTTTCTATTGTCTGCTCCTTAATGCTTTCCTGGACCCTTGGGCTCAGAAGATTGTTAACAGAGAAGAATCTTCTCCCTCCATCTTTCTAGTTTTGATCTCTAAGCTGATTCTGATATCCATCCCCCCTTTTTTATTTTTATTTTATTTATTTATTTATTCATTTATTTATTTATTTATTTATTTATTTATTTTAAAGATTTTATTTATTTATTTGACAGAGAGAGACACAGCGAGAGAGGGAACACAAGCGGGGGGAGTGGGAGAGGGAGAAGCAGGCTTCCCGTGGAGCAGAGAGCCTGATGCGGGGCTCGATCCCAGGACCCTGGGATCATGACCTGAGCCGAAGGCAGACGCTTAACGACTGAGCCACCCAGGCGCCCCCTCCCCCCCTTTTTTAAAATAGACTATTTTTTAGAAAAGTTTTGGGTTTACAGCAGAATTGAATAGAAATACAGAAATTTCCTGTATACCCCCCTGCAACCTCCCTCACTATCAATATGTAGCACCACAGTGTGGTACATTTTTTGCAGTTGAGAACCTACGTCGGCTCATCATTATCACCCAGAGTCCATAGTTTACATTAGGGTTCACTCTTAGTGTTGTACATTTTGTGGGTTTGGACAAATGTGTAATGACATATAGCCGTCATTATGGTATCATACAGATAGTTTCACTGCCCTAAAAGTCCTTTCTGCTCTGCCTATTCACCCCTCTGTCTCTCCTAACCCTTGACAACCACTGATCTTTTTACTGTCCTCCATAGTTTTGCCTTTTCCAGAAGGTCATGTATTTATAATCATATAGTATGTAGCCTTTTCAGGTTGTTTTATTCCACTTAGTAATATGCATTTAAGTTTCCACCATGTCTTTTCATGGCTTAATTGCTCAATTAAGATGCTGAATGATATTTCATTGTCTGAATGTACTATAGTTTATTTACCCATTCACCTATTGATGGAAATCTTGGATGCTTCTAAATTTTGGAAATTATGGTAAAGCTGCTATAGATATCCTTGTGTGGCTTTATATGGGAACAAATTTTCATAAAATTTATAAATAAATTTTCATAGGGGCTCCTGGGTGGCTCAGTTGGTTAAGCATCTGCCTTCAGCTCAGGTCATGATCCCAGGGTTCTGGGATCGAGCCCCACATTGGGCTCCCTGCTCAGTGGGGAGTCTGCTTCTCCCTCTCCCTCTGCTGTTTCCCCTGCTTGTGCTCTCTCTCTCTCTCTCTCTCATTCTGTCAAATAAATAAATAAATAAAATCTTTAAAAAATAAATTAATTACAAATAAAATAAGTTTTCATAAATTTTCAACTTCTTTGGGTAAATACGAAGGAGTGTGATTGTTGGATTATATGGGAAGAGTATATTTAGCCAAACTGTCTTCCAAAGTGGCTGTAGCATTTTGCATTCCCACCAGGAATGAATGTGAGCTCTTGTTGCTCCGTGTCCTTGCCAGTATTTGCTGTTGTCAGTGTTCTGGATTTTGGCGATTCTAATAGGTAGGTAGAGGTATCTCACTGTTATTTATTTTCTTTTTTTAAAGATTTATTTATTTATTTGAGAGAGAGAGAGCACACGCAAGCTGTGGGGATGGCAGAAGGAGAGGGAGAGAGAGAATCTCAAGCAGACTCCCCACTGAACATGGAGCCCAACACAGGGCTTGATCTCAAGAACCTGAGATCATGACCTGAGTTGAAATCGAGTCAGAGGTTTACTGATTACCAACTGAGCCTCCCAGGCACCCCTCATTGTTGTTTTAATATGCAGTTCTCTAATGACATTTGATGTCAGGAATCTTTTCATATGCTTATTTGCCAACTGTATATCTTCTTTGGCTTGGTTTTTGTTTAGGTCTTTAACCCATTTTAAAAATCAGATTATTCATTTTCTTATTGGTAAGTTTTAAGAATTCTTTGTGTATTTTAGATAGGAGCCCTTTATCATATGGATATGTTTTTTTTGCAAACATTTTCTCCTAGTCTGTGGCATGTCTTTTTATTCTCTTGATCATGTCTTTTGCAAAGCAGAAATTTTTAATTTTAATGAAGTCCAGCTTATCAGTTTTTTCTTTCATGCCTTTGGTGGTATATCTAAAAAGTCATTACCATACATAGAGTAATCTAGATTTTCTTCTATGTTGTCTTCTAGTTTTATAGTTTTGTGTTACATTTAGGTCTGTGATCTGGTTTGAGTTAATTTTGTGAAGGGTATAGGGTCAGTGTCTAGATTCATTTTTTTGCCTGTGTATGTCCAGTTGTTCCAGCACCTTGTTGAAAAGTCTATCTTTTCTCCATTATATGGCCTTTCTTCCTATGTCAGAGATCAGTTGACTATATGTGGGTCTATTTCTGGGCTCTCTATTCTGATCTACTGATCTATGTGTCTGTTCTTTCACCAATACCAGACTGTCTTGATTATTGTAGCCTTATAGAAAGTCTTAAAGTTGGGTAGTGTCAGTCTTCGAACTTTTTTCTTTTCCTTCAATATTGCATTGGGTGTTCTGGGTCTTTAGCCTCTCCATATAAACTTTACAATCATTTTGATGATATCCAAAAAATAACTTGTTGGGATTTTGACTGGATCTATAGATCAAAGTTAGAAGAACTGACATCATGACAATACTGATCCTGATTAATTTTTAAGTTCAGATTTGTTCAGTCAGGCACGATCTTACTTATATCAGATGATAACCCCATGAGATGAGCAAACTGCAGAAACCAAGGCTCAGAGAAGCTGGGTAATTAGTTCAAGGTCACCAGGTGGGAAATGATGGAGATAGGATTTGAGTGCAGATCTGCTAGGCCCTTGGTCCTTGTTCTGAGACAGTTTCCAAGGTAGTATCATGTACTGCTTCAGGGAGCAGGCCTGGTGTCCAGTATAGCAGGATTTAAACCTTGGCTCTGGCACTTGCTGGATGTGTGACCTCTCTTGCTTCACATTTCTCATCTACAAAATAGAGTGATAATAATACTACCTGCTTCATAGAGTTGTTTGGGGGATTAATGGAATTGGTCATGGGCAGTGATGTGAACAGTGCCTGGAATATAATAAGAGCTTAATGAGTTTTAACCATTGCCAGTATGCCCATTCCCTGTTGGCCATAATGCCCTTTGGAGCCTCGGCCTTAGCATTTGGGCAATTCAGACTAAATATGGTAGAAAGGGCAGTGACCATCTGGCATGTCTAGAAGAATGCCTACATGTTGGTACAAAGAGAGCTTTGAACCTAGTAGAGGTGAGCCCATGTGATAGTGCAATATCTTTTATTCCAAAGTTTGATAAAGGCCTTAAAATGCAGATATGTCCGCAAAAGACAAATCTTGCCTTGAAATTTTTCTAAGGTATAGATGATTGGTATGGCAGATATTTTCCTCAGCACGAAAAGATTGTGTATCAGAACTTGGGATCAGGGGCAGAACAGAAAGAAAAAAGAATGCTAAAACTGGAAACAAGAGACACTAAAGACAATCTTCATTACTAAGTATGTAAAAGAAACATCATTAACAAAACTAAGTCTATTCTAGATCTAGACCAGTGTCTCTTCATCTTTTTTTCATTGCCACACGTTTAAAGAGAAAACGAAATTGAATTTAGATTTTAATGAATTAATTAAATTAAATTAAAATGAATTTGATTTCTCCCTAATAAGAGAAGTCAAAACCCAAATACTAAGAAATGGTATTTTGTTACAAATATTATCATTATAAATATTATTACACTATTATATATCTAAGATTTTTTTCACAACCTGCTTTCCCACCAAGAACCACTTACTGTCCCCGTGGGGGTGATAAAGCCACTATTGAAAAGGCATAATCTATACTCTAGTTGCCTCATCTCTCACATGAATTACTGTGAAAGGCTCATAACTGGGCTTGATACCTTTAAAACTTTTAAATTGATCTACAGACCAAAGCAGTTTGATGGAAGTTTATTTTTGGTTTGAGACTGGTAGGAGAGGATGAATTTTGGGATTCTCCTTAACATTTCCTTGCTACTTTGTTTTTAGTTGGCTCTTATATACTTGGATTGAGTATGATAGCCATTATGGCTAAATTCTGTAGCATCTTATTTTAGACCTCTGTCAAGGGTCTTAGTGCCTAATTCCTCTGGCCTCTTATGACCCATCCATGATAGCCAGGCCTGTCACTTTGCTTTGCTCCACATCTTAGTTACTCTCACTTTCTCCAAGATTTCTTTTTAGTGCTTTTCTGTCTATTCAGAAAGCCCTCTGTATCTTTTTAGTCAACACAGATACCTTTCTTCCTCAAACAACCAGTTCCGGAATCATTTCTTGTGTAACTCACCCTACAGCCACCTTTTATTTTTCAACAGGTCACTTGACCTTAGTCTGTGCCACACAGTCCTACCCTTGGCAAGACGTGTGTGTGTGTGTGTGTGTGTGTGTGTGTGTGTATGCTTGGTTTCTTTCTAGTTCACATGGGTGCTTGTTGTTTTACAACTAGACTATAAATTCTTTATTGGCAGGGACAGTTCTTTCTCTCTTCTGTAGGAATTCTGAGATCTGTACTGAGTACACAGAAGATGTTCAGGAAATACTTCTAGTCTTCAAAACTCTGGTATCTTGAGTAAATCATTCATGTTAGAAATCATCAAGGAAACCTCACCTCCATCTTCTGTTGCCATATGTAAGCTGCCAGTTGTAGCCAGGAGATGGACTAGCTTAGTATCTCTCAGACTTTGGATTCCATGGACCAGTAGAATCTTAAAAATATATTTTGGGGCATAGAATAGAATTGTTAGCTTTTTTAATTTGCCAATTATGGACAAAATACTAGGAACTATCTCATATAGTTACATCATTTCATAAAAGATAGGACATTTATGCACCAAAAGAATAGAAATGACATAATCTTAAAGTATACAATCCTTTAAAATTAAATAAATTTAACTTTATAAAAAGCTCATTGGATTTTTCTTACTGTTTCTAATTTTTCCACCCATGAGTGAAAACTGGCATACATTAACAGGGTGCACTGATCAGATCCATCCTTCCCTTATTTGGTCATCTATAATATCTCATTCTTACTTATTATGGAAATGGCCCAGTGGCCCCAAATCATATTTAAAAATCCAATACAGTGGCAAATAAAATCATTTAAAATTTAAGGGTCATTATTCTGATCATTTCCCTATCCATATTATTACATATAGTTGAGAGTCAAGTAGAGAATGTGCTTTAGTGCAAGTATCAAATTGACTTTTGGATCACCTGTGCCACAACTCCATCTATAACTTATTATGGTCTTTTCTTGTTTTATCTAAAGACTTTTGTAAAATGATGACATAATGAATACAATATTTGTAGCAGTTGACATTTTGTTCAAAAATTTAATTTATGAAAACTGAATATACCTAGTTTCATTCAGAAGATTTAGATAGAAGCAGCTATTTGTCTGTATTTCTGCACCATTATTACTGGGATTCTAGAGCATCAAGCGTCCTGGAGAACATGGAAGCCAAAGGCAGAGCATGCTATAAGCTCTTGCCCAAATGACAGAACATCAGCTCTTTTGTCCTCAAGGAAAGATGAGGCTTATAAAGTTACCACAGAAATTTCATATATTAATTTTGGTTAGCAAGGCACAAAAAGCAGGAGTTGGAAGAAGTGGTCAGCTTCTGGAGCCAGCCGTGGTCTCTGGGATTTCAAATCACACTTGATTTGTGAAGTGCATGACACCCCTCATGGACTGCTCCAAGTATGTGTGAAGTTTCCATACTCTCTATGTAAGAAGTTTCAGGGGCAAGATATTTATTTCTCCTCTAGGTGGACTGTGTGTGATCAAGATGTTAGAGATAACATTCTCTTTGTATAAGGCCATTTTAAAGTTCAGTGCAACTTTGTGGGCACGCCTGAAGCTCAGTTCCATGTCCCCCAACTCAGAGGACTTCATGTCCTGAGGAGTTTTATTGGATAAATGAATCTTAACCCTCAGCTAACTGGACATCTCAATTAAAGAGAACATTCTGGTTTCTAAATCATACCTCTCACCTTAGATGTTACTTAGGTGTGAAGTATAGAAATGTTTGAGCATTACGGTAGATAACCTTTAAATGAATTCTATAGTTATTACTCCCCTATTTCTGAACATCTTAATATGAACATTTTTATAGCAAAACAGTAAAACCTTTAGTAGTTTTCTTACTGACCTTCTGCAAGATTTGTCTAATTACGGTTTTTTTTTTTTTTTTTTTTTGCTGCAAATGAAGAAGACACACTGAATGTTTGATATCTGCTCTGTCTTGCTGCCAAAGTCTTTTATTGAACAGGTAGTATGGCATTGTTTGAGGTCTACAAAATAAGCCAGCATAAGACAGAAAGGTATGGCAGATTGGGATAGACCCACCAAGTGGGTGTGCCATCATGATACACATCTAGAGATGTAAGAGAGTAGGTGAGGGGAGGCACTCCATGAATGGCCTGTTGGGAGAGATCATCACTTTTATTCCAGGTTGTGGAAATGGTCACCTGGAAGCGGTTAGAGGTCAACTATTGAGAAGCTCCTTCAAGCATTTTACATGTTTTTGAGGAAGATAAAATGGTTGAGGTAGAAATGTGTTCCCCTTCAGAGTCTGTGCTGCCCCTTATTATCTATGATTAACTTCTCTGTGACTTAGTTTTCTCACCTGTAAAAAGGGAGCTAGTGGGAAGTCTTTGCTGTCATTCAGGGCTGACAGAGGCTCTGCTCTCACAGACATGTGGTCTTCAACCATGGCTGGTGGGCTGATCCAGTTACCTGGAAGGGCAGGAGCGTGGAAGATCGCCAGAGACTGAGAAGTGGCTCCTCCCACTTGCACGCATCCTGTATTGGCTTCATCATGTCACACATCCACATGTCACTGCACAGGAGGCTGCGGAATGGGGATTAGTTGTGTGCTCAGGAAGAAGAAGAAAACAACATGGATTTCAGTAAAGAGTCAGCGTCTAATACCAAATGTATTAGCGCTGAACAGAGTTACTCTGACCTCCCAGCTTAATGTACTCTGTATGCTCAGAAAACATTCCTTTATTTACTTGTTTATTCATGCCACGGGTATTTGTTAAGATCTACTATGTGCCGTTCATCTTGCCCAGTTCTGGTAGCTAAAATGGAGATGGCTTTGATTATTTATTTATTTATTCTTGGTAGCAAAGGAGAAAGATTCCAAAATTTCAAAACATATAAGTGTTGTGTTGCATCATAACCTATAATTGAAAGCAGAAGTCATGCGAAACCCTCATTTCTTTTGCATCAGTCTTATACATCTTCCAGATCTCCTTTCTGCCTTGGCCCCATTCTGACTGAACACATAGTAAGCATTCTTTTTTTTTTTTTTTTAAAGATTTTATTTATTTATTTGACAGAGAGAGACACAGCAAGAGAGGGAACACAAGCAGGGGGAGTGAGAGAGGGAGAAGCAGGCTCCCCGCGGAGCAGGGAGCCTGATGTGGGGCTCGATCCCAGGACCCTGGGATTATGACCTGAGCCAAAGGCAGTCACTTAACCGGCTGAGCCACCCAGGCGCCCCATAGTAAGCATTCTATATCTGTTGATTAACAGTGTATTTATTTGATCAAGGAACGAGTGTGCCTGAAACCCATTAATAAATATGAGTCACAGTTGGTGGGAATGCAAGCTGGTGCAGCCACTCTGGAAAACAGTATGGACGTTCCTCAAAAAGTTGAAAATAGAGCTACCATATGATCCAGCAATTGCACTACTGGGTATTTACCCCAAAGATACAAAAGTAGGGATCAGAAAGGGTACATGCATCCCGATGTTTATAGCAGCAATGTCCACAATAGCCAAACTATGGAAAGAGCCAAGATATCCATCGACAGATGAATGGATAAAGAAGATGTGGTATATATATACAATGGAATATTATGTAGCCATCAAAAGGAATGAGATCTTGCCATTTGCAACGATGTGGATGGAACTGGAGGGTATTATGCTGAGCGAAATAAGTCAAACAGAGAAAGACATGTATCATATGACCTCAATGATATGAGGAATTCTTAATCTCAGGAAACAAACTGAGGGTTGCTGGAGTGGGGGGTGGGGTGGGAGGGATGGGGTGACTGGGTGATAGACATTGGGGAGGGTATGTGCTCTGGTAAGCGCTGTGAATTGTGCAAGACTGTTGAATGTCAGATCTGTACCTCTGAAACAAATAATGCAATATATGTTAAGAAAAAAAAAAGAAGAAGAAGAAGGTAGCAGGAGGGGAAGAATGAAGGGGGGGAAATTGGAGGGGTAGACGATGGACTCTGAAAAACAAACTGAGGGTTCTCGAGGGGAGGGGGGTGGGAGGATGGGTTAGCCTGGTGATGGGTATTGAGGAGGGCACGTTCTGCATAGAGCACTGGGTGTTATGCACGAACAATGAATCATGGAACACTACATCTAAAACTAATGATGTAATGTATGGGGATTAACATAACAATAAAAAATTTAAAAAAAAATAAATATGAGTTACTTTCTCCACTATGTTCCCTGATAGGATTTGAATTCTAAGAGAATATTTTGGTTTTTATTAGGGATTTTGGCTAAATTCATTGACCTTTTCATTTAGTACTGTGTAGACAGGACCTTTAGTTCTTGGGGTAATAGATCTTATGGGACCAATTTAGTTTTACTCAGGAAAGCAAATTTCCCTCCTCTGAATGAGATCTGATTTTCATTAGATGTGGTTGCTACAAGATTATTTGGTGAAAGTAATGTCCAGAAGCTTCTGACTCAATTCAAATTTAGCTTGTTCTCATCCACCTGCATCCTTATGGTGCCTGAGTCTGGAAGCAGGCTGGAATTCCATTTGGGAAGCTACCATTAACACAATTTGGTCTGAAAGCTTAGCTCTCTATGGAAGACAAATGAAAGGATGGATGTTTGAGCATGACTTTCTCAAAAGAATAAATTAAGGATTAATATTGCATTCCAACTAGAGTTAGCCAGTAATTATTCTTTGAACCATGCTTTCTCAAATAACATAATCCTTGGGTGAATCACAGAAATAAAAGGAAGGAAGGAGAGAACTAGACCAGCTCAGGGGGGCAAGTTGCACAGGAAAATATGCTGAACCACCTAAAGCGTATTTTAATTAGCCACAGTGGAGCAAGCACAAAATTAGCTATGCTTTGGATTCAAGACACCTTGAATCAGCTAGAGGGATTTGGGGGGTTGAATAGCTTTAATTTTGTCCAAAGAAAACCATTATATAACACATCTGTTGGTGGTTAACAGATCTTCAACATGTCTGAAAGACTGAAAATATTGTGTATTTAAGGGATATAACTTTGGATTCTCTGCTTTTTCATGAATTCAGTGGTAGGAAGGAAAACTTACTAGAAATGGGGCTTCCAGAACTTTTAAAACATTCTAAGAAAGAAATTCCATCATCCTTCATTGCACCTGGAGGAGACTCAGCAACCTAAGGATATTTTAAATATCCCCTCAGCCTAGGCACTATGTAAGCAAAAGAGTATGCTTGTAATAACTGCGCAGTCAAAATTGTTGATCTTTGATGGCTCTCAGTTTCATATCATACACTTTCTCTTCTCATTTGGGTAATTACCTCCTTAGCAGATCTTAGAAAACTGGAGCTGGGGAGAAATTTGTGTATGGATTGGGAATGAGAGTACATGGCAACTCAGGATGTCTTCCCTGGAAAGGCTGGTTGTTAGAGCAACGAAGCATCTAGAAGTGGTTTTCATAACTGCTGGGCTGCTGCCTCCAATTACCCTGTAAACCATCTTGGGGTTGCTCATCTCCCCTTTGGGGGTTTTGAACTTTGGAAGGTCCCTGGAATAGATGCAGTGGTTCTCAATGCTGGCTGCATGTTTGAATCTCTTAAAGAGCTTCTAAGAAATAAAGATGCCAAGACTCATTTTCAGATATTTGATTCAATTGATTTGGCTGGGGCCTCCCCATGTGTATTTAAAATCGTCCTCAGGTGATTGCTATGTAGTCAGCTTTTACCTGAGGCCACAGAGACAGAACAGCTTTGTATTTACCAAGGCCCCAGGGGAGGGTCACACACTCGATAAGTTGCTTTCTTCCATAGTCACTTGCAATTTGTCTTTTTCAAATCCCAGTTCAATTTTTCTGCCCTTATCACTGACTCTTCTCTTAGTAGCTGACATTTTTAGACTAGGTGTAGCATTGTTCCTTAACATTGGATGTTAACCAGGGATAGTTCCCATTTTTTTCTTTTTATTAATGTATAATATATTATTTGTTTCAGGGGTACAGGTCTGTGATTCATTGGTCTTACACAATTCACAGCGCTTACCATAGCACATACCCTCCCCAGTGTCCATCACCCAGCCATCCCGACTCACCCACCCCCTTCCACTCCAGCAACCCTCAGTTTGTTTCCTGAGATTAAGAGTCTCTTATGGTTCGTCTTCCTCTTTGGTTACAGCATATAGAATTCATGGATAGTTCCCATTTTTTCAGTTGAACTACATTGCTTGTAATATGCTATGTCAACTACTGCAATTAGCTAGGATAAACCACACCAGTGGTTGATTAGGGCCAGGTTAACTTCTCTCTGATGCTTTGAGTTATTTTATGGTTTAGTTGGTTTCCTGTCAGCCAGTGATATGTGAAATAAAATTTGGTGTGTATTATACAGAATGCATAATAGTAAAATCAGACATGACAAATTCAGTGATTCTACAGTTGAAATATCCAAACCACATCTCTACATAAACCTTTTCCAGTCAACACCCCCATTCTTTTTAGGCTAAACATGCCTGTTTGTATGATGCAGTTTATGTAAACCATATTTTGTGAATGAAGTTGGAATGAGTTCCTATGCAGTGCTAAGTTGGCTCACTGATCTAACTCTATATTTACATTAGGTCATAATCTTCATTTATAATTCAATAGTCCCAGTTCCCTATAGACTAAATAGTCTTAGTTCCCTATCAGGGAACTTCTTTGTAGATCTGAAGTTAGGGAAATATTCTTAGGAAAAGCCAATTCTAAACATCAATAATCAGTGATAAATTGAATAGGTTGGGAGCCTATTATTTGCTTTGCTAAAAAGATTATTATAGGCTTTCTTTGGGGATTCAATTTACTTAGATATTTAAGGTGGCTCACACTTAGAAGAATGTGATAATTTATTGATTCCATTCTATAAGAAGCACCTGTGTGGCATTCCATGAGAAACTTTAATGCAATTGCATATAAAACAACAGAGTTTATAAGGCATTAATCAATTAGTAGGTGAAATGCTTGACTGGTTTGTATCCTTCTGAAGACAACAGACCTGGGGAAGCAGGCAACAGCAGGAAGAAAACCTAGAGGGAGTGGGGAGTATCAGTAGACTGGGAATGGAGGAAACAACCCGGGGTTGGTTCTACCACTTGCTTCATGTGAGAGATGACCTGACTGAGCGTAGTTATGCCTCACTTTCTTTCTAGTCTTAGCCTAAGTTGTGGTTCACTACCATATTTTGCATCTTTGTTTTTGTGTATCAGATCATTGCCTCTTCATGCTTAGGACCAGCATTGATATGGTCTTAAGTGCTGATGGCATATAGGGCGGTTGCTTCTCATTTTCCTTGTTAAGTTCACTGGTGGTCTTTAAAGGATATTTAATTTTTTAAATTTTACAAATATTTATTTATTTATTTATTTTTAGAGAGAAAGAGCAGTTAGTGTGACGGGAGGGAGGGGCAGAGGGAAAGAGAGAATCCTTAAGCAGACTCCCACTGAGTGCAGAGCCCTACTCAGGACTCAGTCTCACAACCCCGAGATCATGACCTGTGCTGAAATCAAGAGTCAGACACTTAACTGACTGAGCCCCCCAGGTGCCCCTAGTTTTTAAATTTTTTTTTTTAAAGATTTTATTTATTCATTTGAGACACAGAGATACAGAGAGAGAGAGAGAGAGCATGAGCAGTGGGAGAGGCAGAGGGAGAGAAAGAAGCAGACTCCCCGCTGAGTCAGGAGCCCGATGTGGGGCTCGATCCCAGGACCCTGGGATCATGACCTGAGCCGAAGGCAGACGCTTAACCATCTGAACCACCCAGGCGCCCCAGTTTTTAAATTTTTAATAAAAGCATGCTTCTTGCAGTCTTCCCAGGACATCTTAGGAGGTGCTGGTCACTGACTGACTTAGAGGAAGGGTTGTGGGTCAGGGGGATTTTAAAGAGATGAGGGAGTTAGTGAAAAGTTGGGGGCAAGTGTATGAAAGAACATGGAAACATGTGAAGAAGGTAGGAGTGGGATGGGAGAGGTTTTATTTAAAGGTTTCTTTCCTTGTCTCCGTTTGCAGTTGAAGTTCACACAGATGTCAAACTGGTATTATTATTATTTTTTAAAACAAGTTCATGAATTGTAGTTGTTGCTTTGAAGCTTTTCCCAACCACTTGAAAATAAAGATTACTGAGAACAAATCCCCTAGAAGTTAATCTACCTGAGTGCAACTATGCCAACTATCCAGACTGTAACTCTGGGTTGATGTCAGATTGGCGATCGGAGCATGAACAAAGATTTCTGTTTTTCCTAATCCCTTACTGGCTCTCCTGGGCACTACCAAAGCCAAATTGAGGAGGTCTTAGGGGCGTGGCTACAGAACTGGCCTGAATGTGGAATTCTTTGAAGTTTCCATGGGGTTCTTTTGTTGCTGTTGTTTTTACTCCATGGAAATCCAGGATGAGACCCTGCTCCTCATGAGGAAGCAGGTAGGAAAGGAATTCAGCTAGGAACATGTGGCTGATTAGGCTGATCAGCACTGAGAGAGCAGGTTTGGGGACATTGTCATTTGAAATTATATTAGCGTTGAATGAAAATTTTCTCACAAACCTGGAAAATGTTGTATTACAATGAGTTAGTCTGCCCTTTTAAAAATTCTTTTTTTAAAAAAGCTACTTTATAAATGACTCTTGATCAGTTTGTTTTACTTTAATAATACAGTAAAATCAGTGGATATGTTGACAGGCTGGGGGCATTGGGACTAACTCAAGGAACATTTTAATTTCTTTTTCCCACTTTTTTCCTTCCCTTTTGTTCACTGACTACTTCACTGGGTCAGACATCCTTTTCTCAGGTGCCTCATGACTCCCCTTGACACTGAGACCCCTTACTGTCACTCACTTCCTGGGGAGTGTGACATGCTCCTGAGCTCTTTGATACTCTCCTTATTCTGCCTCCCACCTCCTTATTAAGATGGTGGGATAACATACTCTTTCCTCAGAGCTTGTTAGAGGAGGGGCCAATCTAGTAAATTAATTCAGGATGAAGGGTTCATGGATCACAATGGTCTAAAGCAAGGACCTGCAAACTTTTTTTTTTCTTTTCTTTTTTCTTAAAGATTTTATTTATTTATTTGACAGAGAGAGACACAGCGAGATAGGGAACACAAGCAGTGGGAGTGGGAGAGGGAGAAGAAGGCTCTCTGCTGAGCAGGGAGCCCGATGCGGGGCTCGATCCCAGGACCCTGGGATCATAAACTGAGCCGAAGGCAGATGCTTAATGACTGAGCCACCCAGGCACCCCCAAACTTTTTTTTTAAAGATTTTTATTTATTTGACAGAGAAATAGAGATCACAAGTAGGCAGAGAGGCAGGCAGAGAGAGAGGGAGAAGCAGACTCCCCGCCGAGCAGGGAACTGGACGATGTGGGGCTTGACCCCAGGACCCTGGGATCATGACCTGAGCTGAAGGCAGCCGCTTAACCAACTGAGCCACCCAGGCGCCCCCCCAAACTTTTTCTTTAAAGGGTTTGATAGTAAATATTTTAGGCTTTGTGGGCCATGTGGTCTCTATCACAATTACTTGACTCTGCCATTTTGCAAAAGCAGCTGTAGACAATACAGCATACCTCTGTTCCAATAAACCATTATTCATGGAACACTAAAACATGAATTTCATATAGTTTTCATTTGCCATAGAATATTTTTCTTTTTTTTTGAATTTTTTCAACCATTTACAAACATGAAAACTATTCTTCACTCATGTACCATACAAAAATAGGCAGCAAGCTGAATCTGGCCCTGGGGCCATAGTTTGCTGACCTCAGGTCTAAAGTATAAGTCTTTTCAGATAATTTTCCCATATATACTGGGACATTACATTTCTTTAACAAAAGAAGTAATGAGCAATTTCAGGTCTTGTGTGTATGAGGGGTAGAGGGGAAGCTGTCAACAGCTCTCAGTCATAGCTCATGGCCCACTGCCTGTCAATTTTGCTTCCTTAAGACCAGCTGGGGAAAAAGCCCCATCTATTAAGTGCATCTGGTCAGACCTGTATAAATAAGCTCTATGGCTGAGTAGGTCTCACTGAGTAAACAACTCCTACTTTTCATTTAAGATCTAGAGCCCAGAAGGCTCCAATTCACAGTGTGTTACAATCATGGAGCTCTACTGATTTATATTTGGAAATACTGCCAATTCTTCCCTTTTCTTGAGTCCTGCTGTCTTGCTGTAACACTGGTCCACTGTGGCCTACCTTCCTTGTTTCCTTTTTCTTTAGAGTATGCCAACTTTGGGAGTATGTAACAACCTTAAAAATCCCAGTGACATAGTAAGTAAAGGTTTGTCATTGTCCAGGGCAGATGGATGGCAATGGGTTGGTAGGATGCAGGTTGAGGGAAATGTCTCTGCTCCATTCAATTCCTCAGGGACCCAGTCTCCTTCACCTAGTGGCTTTGTCATTTGCCAAGACCTTGGAGTACCCTACTGGACTGCATCTGAACAGCAGATAACAGAATATATAAAGGATCTTATTAAGGGTGTTTTAGGGGCTAGGCTGGGAGCCCAGCTGAGGCTGTTGGCCAGGAGCCTCAGTTCCTCTCCATGAGGGCCTTTCTATGGGACTATTTGGACTTTCTTACAGCATGGCAGCTGGATTCCACAAACAAATGTTCCAAAAAAATAAAAGAATGAGAAACTGCCAGTCTTTCAGAGCCTAGGCCTGGAAAGGGATACAATATCCCTTGTGCTGCATTCTATTGGTCATGCAATCACATAGATAGCTCCAATTAAATCAGAGAAGAAAGATCTTACCTTTTCCAAAAGAAGTTCAGAGAATCTGCAGCCACTTTGAATCTACCAGAATGTTACGTTGAGAGTTGATCTGAGTGAGTGCACGTGCATGATACTAACACAGAAGTCCATCTCTATTCACGTCCACTGTGAACGATGCATCAGCCATTCTGGGAGCATGTTGGAGCTGCAAGTTGATTGTCTACAGCAAGGCTTAACAAACTACAGCCTGTGAATCATATCTGGCCATTGTCTATTATTGTAAATAAAGGTTGATTGAAACCTAGCCATCATCAGTCATATATGTATGTGTATATATATATATATATATATATATATATATATATAGTTTGTGACTGCTTTTGGGATTCAACAACATAGTTAAATAATTGTGATAGAGGCTATATGGCCTGTAAAGCCTAAAATATTTACTCTTTGACCTTTATAGAAGAAGTTTGCTGATGCCTGTTCTTAAGAGAACCAAAATATCCCCATTATTAGGAATGAGTGCAATCAGCTTGAAAAAGCAGGATCTGCCTTTGTGATTGATATGAGGACAAGCACATTACTAATGGTCATGAGTTGCTCTGGCTTTGATAATAGAGCCCTTCAAAATGTGCAGGTTGTGCATTCTGCCATCAAATCACCCAAATCTCTGGCAGGATGGAATTTTCTGGTAATTTGAGCGTGTTCGTTCTTGGCAACCCCTGTCTAGAACCTGGCAGCAAGCTGTATGTTCCCTTTCACCATTTTCCTCATCACCCTCCAGCTCCATTGCTTGCAACCATGGTTACAGTGGGCAGGGCTGTGGGTGTGTTTTTCCAGCCCCATACTTTGGATGGGGCTGATTTAGGAGGCTTCTGAAGCTGAGTTGGTCTGGACTTTGCTTTGGATCTTCTCAGACATCATTGACATTATTGTTGATGGGGAAGGATCTTTATAACTTGATGCTTTTTTATTTATTTTTATTTTTTTAAAAGATCTGAGAGAGAGAGCGAAAGAGCGCCTGTGTGAGTGGGGGGAGGGGCAAAGGGAGAGGGAGAGACAATCTTAAGCAGACTTCCTGCTGAGCAGGGAACCCCGACTCAGAGCTCGATCCTATGACCCTGAGATCATGACCTGAGCCGAAACCAAGAGTCAGACGCTTAACCAACTGAGCCACCCAGGTGCCCCGACACCCTTTCTTTTATTATTTTTTTCCTTTTTTTAAAATTAAATTTTATTATGTTAATCACCATACATTATATCATTAGTTTTTGATGTAGTGTTCCATGATTCATTGTTTGTGCATAACACCCAGTGCTTCATGCAGAATGTGCACTCTTTAATACCCATCACCAGGCTAACCCATCCTCCCATCCCCCTCCCCTCTAGAACCCTCAGTTTGTTTCTCAGAGTCCATAGTCTCTCATGGTTCATCTCCTCCTCTGATTTCACCCCCTTCATTCTTCCCCTCCTGCTACCTTCTTCTTTTTTTTTTTTTAACATATAATGTATTACTTGTTTCCGAGGTACAGGTCTGTGATTCAACAGTCTTACACAATTCACAGCGCTCACCATAGCACACACCCTCCCCAATGTCTATCACCCAGCCACCCCATCCCTCCCACCCCCCACCACTCCAGCAACCCTCAGTTTGTTTCATGAGATTAAGAATTCCTCATATCAGTGAGGTCATATGATACATGTCTTTCTCTGATTGACTTATTTCACTCAGCATAATCCCCTCCGGTTCCATCCACATTGTTGCAAATGGCAAGATTTCATTCCTTTTGATGACTGCATAATATTCCATTGTATATATCTATACCACATCTTCTTTATCCATTCATCCTTTCTTTTAAAGTGAAGTTCCAAGCACTGGTCTTATGTTTTCTTTTTGTTCTTAAGGTCAGTTCTAGATTATCTGTATTAGTGGCATGTGTGCATATGTGCTGTAAGGATAAATTAAAAATGAAGAATAATCTAATCACTTCTTTACAACTAACATTTGGAATTCTTTTTCTTTCTTCCTGATTTCTTTCTCTGTGAAGCAGCTCTTTAATCAGGTATTCACAGAAAATCCACATTGAAAATTCACATGGAAAGGCCTGACTTAAGGAAGCCTAAGAGAGTCACTTTTCAAACTTCCTCTTTCTCTCTCTGTCCTTTTCTGTCCCTCTTTCTCCTTCTGCAAGAACAGAGAGGGCTTATGGTCACACCAATGGCTTGGAAACCCAATTAGATTACATGTGCTGTGTTCTGTTTACATCACGGGTCCCTTGGGTGACAATTTGTCTAAAGGCATGTGGAGGAAGATCTTTGCTTAACTTATGCTTTATCATCTCACTGTTCAATACCAAGGAATAAACAGAAACCTGAAGACTTCACTCTCCAAGGAAACTGTAGACTTGAAGGTATTCAGACTGATGCTCTCTGCTTTCCCTAGACTCTACATCAACATGAAATTATGTGTTCTCCTTTACTTTATTATTATTATTTTGTAAATTCTAACCTTTTTTTAAAAAATTTTGTTCCTTTGATTGGTGTTAATCTGAAACAGGCCATTAGTCCAAAACAGCAGAAACATTCAATGATTTGATTCCTCGACACTTTATAAATGTTTAGCAGAAACCAGAATCATAGAGGTGTGTGTGAGGTAGGTTCCCCATAGCACTTTAGCCCATCAGGTCACGCCAGGTCAATATCAGCACAGGCTATAACTATGTTATTACCCCTACATTCATTGGCTTTTATTAACTATATTGGGAACAGTAGAGAGACTTTACAGGCAAAGGGAAGTGGCAGGGGAGAGGGGTATAGGACTTAACAATATGAGAACAGGGGGTTTTGGGAAATACATCCTCTCCTCTAAGATAAATGTATATGTTCTCTCCTTAAGAGACCATGAAAACATGCTGGAAGGTTCTTATAAGTAAACACAGCTATTCCTATGCTCACAATTGCCCTATTCTACCTGCAGACATTTCTATCTTTTCCTTTCATAGGAAGCCAGCATAACCAGCTGAATCAGTTTGGGCCATTGGTAAGGTGACCAAAGCTATATCCAAATTACCCTGACATTCATTCCCTGGGATGCTATTTAGCACATTAGTCCGGTTGAGATTTACTAATTAATGCCCTAGTGTAGTAAAAAAAGTTTATGTCTCTTTCAAAATACTGAACACATTGCATAAAGTTCTTCTGCTTTGGAGGAATTGGTTTCATCTTTGGTATCTTTAAGTAAGAATGAGGACTCAGTCCTGAGTATAACACTTTGCAGATAGGGCAGCAGGGCAAAGAGATGGCAGATGTCTGGTTAAGTTTCTGAGCTGGCCTTTAACAGTCTATGAGTCATGGCATTCCTTTATCCCTTTCTCTTCCCCAGTCTTCCTCCCCCACTCCTCAACTGGATTATCTACATTAATCCCTCTCTCACTCTGGGTCAGCATCTATGACAGATGCATGGCCTTCAGCTCTAGCTACTAAAGCTCCTGGCTTTTTCTCTTTCCTTGCAGAGTCTCCTAGGGAGAGTTGTCCTATGTCTGTGTATTAGGAGGACAGTTGATTTCTAACAATTTTCCAGTGATTTCTCTTAGGCAAATGCTCACTCTTTTGGGGTCTGGTGTTAGCGGGCTTTAAGGCTGAGAGAAGAGAGTGAAGCTACTCTCTGGGAGGCAGAAAAAGAAATTTGTTGTAGTGCCTGGGTGGATCAGTTGGTTAAGCATCGACTCTTGATTTCAGCTCAAGTCATGATCTCAGGGTCCTGAGATTAAGTCCTGCATCAGGCTCCATGCTCAGCGGGGAGTCTCCTTGAGATTTTTTTCTCTCTGCCTCTCTCCCCAGTTCATGCGCGCTCTCTCTCTCTCTCCCTCTATCTATTGCTCTAAAATAAATAAATAAATAAATCTTAAAAAAAAAAAGAAAAATAAATTTGTGGACTGCTGAGAAGTTGTGGAGGAGGGAGAGTAAAGGGCCATCAGGTCGTGGGAAGTCATACAGTACGTGACGGGACACTCCCCTTGACCAGTGAAATTACCAAACTCACACATCAGTTTACAAGAACAGATTTCTTTGTGGAAGGTGAAGAAAAGGCCAAGTTTGTGACTGGATTAGTGTGGGGTGAAACAGATAGTTTGCTCAATACTGATGGCAGAATTGGAAGAGATCTCATGGAAATATACCCAAAGGAACTTTCAGAAACCATGGGGAGTTTGGACTGTCATGGACCATGGAATTGAGGGCTCACGTCAAGTGATGTAGGTTCTTGAGGTTGAGAAAGCCTCAGGTGACATCTGGGGTATACTGGTCAATCTGTTGGAAGCAAGGGAGCTTTGGTAAGTATTGAACCAATACATGTATGGAACCCCCCACTCTTCCAATAGGGAGGCTTGAACTTGGCAAGGAGAGGGGTTAGAAATTCTCAAGCATTTTTTTTTTTTTACAATTTAAGTTAGGACATGTTTGAGTGAAGTCAGCAGAGAGGGACATCTCTCACTACCATATGCTAGGAATGGGGTGCAGGGAACAAAGTCAGAGTAGCTAGTGGACACTTGGATAAATGGACTATAACCCTCTATGTGCCTGTCTTTGCTTCTGTCTCTCTCTCACCAGAGGTGACTCAACATGGAGGGAGCAAGGTGAGCTGTGAAGTCATAGAGCCATGTGGATGGGCGTTTTCCCTGGACAGAGGAGGTCCCTCTTTTTCTGATTCCCATCCCCCCAAGGCTGAAATGCCTTGATCAAGTATTAAACGCTTTTGTTCATCAATTAGAAATAAGATCTGAAATAAGTGTTCTTTCTTATTTAAATTCAATTAATTAACATATTCTATTATTAGTTTCAGAGGTAGAGTTTAATGATTCATCAGTTGCATATAACACCCAGTGCTTACTACATCAAGTGCCTTCCTTAATGCCCATCACCCAGTTACCCCATCCCCTCACCCACCTCCCCTCCAGCAATCTTCAGTTTATTTCCTATAGTTAAGAGTCTCTTATGGTTTGTCTCCCTCTCTGATTTCATCTTGTTTTATTTTTCCCTCTTTCCCCTATGTTCATCTGTTTTGTTTCTTAAATTCCACATATGAGTGACATCATATAATTGTCTTTCTCTGATTGATTGACTTATTTTGCTTAGCCTAATACCCTCTAGTTTCATCCATGTTGTTGCAAATGACAAGATTTCATTTTTTCTGATGGCTGAGTGATATTGCATTGTATATATATACCACATCCTCTTTATCCATTCATCTGTTGATGGACATCTGGGTTCTTTTCATATTTTGGCTATTGTGGACATTGCTGCTATAAACATTGGGGTGCAGGTACCCCTTTGGATCACTATGTTTGTATCCTTTGGATAAATCCCTAGTAGTGCAGTTGCTGGGTCGTAGGGTAGCTCTATTTTTAACTTTTTGAGGAATCTCCATACTGTTTTCCAGAGTGCCCAAACCAGCTTGCATTCCTACCACCAGTGTAAGAGGGTTCCCCTTTCTCCGCATCCTTGCCAACATCTGTCCTTTCTTAATAAAGTAAGTGTTCTTGAAAGAGGCTCCATCTTGATTTAAAAATCATACTATGGCCAGTATCAGGACCTGGGATGGAGAGTGGGGAGGAGGCAGAATGTGAGGAGGGCTGGAATGCGGGAGGGAGGTAACAGTTTTGGAGGGTCCACAGTTTTAGACACTCATACATTTTAATCCTTGCAACAACTCCCTTGAAGATGGCATTATTTTCTTTAGTTTACAAATCAAAAGAATAAGTCTTTTTATACAAATAGGAAAACCAAGGCACTGAAAGGTATGCACTACCATTAGATACCCAGCACTGGTGAGCTGAGGGGAGGAGAGGTACATCAAAGGGAACACAATGTCCTGAAGAACAAATTTCCTATTTCCTGACTTGCCTTGGGCTGGCTATGATGGTTGTTGAGGCTGGGGGAGGAGAAGGGAAGGATGAGGTGAATCAGGTAGGGAGACTGATCAGATCAGGGGAAGGGCTAAACCTGAGAGAGGAGAGAAAGAAAAGTAGCAAAGAAAGGGGAGTGGGGAGGAATGAGAGAAGAGCTCAGCTGTGTAGCAATAGATATTCCTATCTATTGATGGTGAATTTCCCTTTATGCCCTATCTGAACAGAATAAATTCAGTAGGATGTCATAATGGAAATTCAGCAAAAATATTGTGCATGGTCTGGAATTGGTTTTAAAAAATCAGAACAGTCTAGGAGAGATTCTTTGTTTTTCTGACTTAAAAAAGTTGCAGATAAATGTGCTTCTGATCAGAGGGGAAGCAGGGAGAGGGCACTGGGCCAAACATATGTAGGCAGGTGCTGTACAACTTCTCCACACAGCTCTGCCAAAGCACCCCACAGGTGACCTTGGCATTTAATGGAAATGTGTGTTTCTCTGTGCACACTTTAGGAGGAGGATGAGACCTCCCAGCTGATCTGGATTTGATATCAAGACAATATGTGAGCATATCACTCTGAAGGTGTCAGAATGGGCAATTCCCTTTTCATGTTTTGTTCTGCCCCACGCCTCTACCCAAACTCACTCCAGTGCCCTGGTTGTAGTTTATCCAGCAACAAAGGATGGGAGCCTTTTTATCTCCTAGAGTAATGAGGCTGCTGAGCATCAATGTTGGCGGGTTTCGAAAAAATAACAGAAAATGAGTCGGCCTCTTGGCCCACTCCCTTATCCTTAGAAGAAGCAATATTTGCTGCTTTGTCCCTTAACTTTCTGTGGTTGGCAAATAGAAGGTCAGAGAAGTGAAGCATAGTGAGGTGGAGCGCATTTATGCCATGTCAGAACAGGTACGGTGGAGGGTCCCAGCTTCTGCCAAGTGGGTGTCTTAGTTTCCCAGGGCTGCTGTAACAAGTTACCATAAATTGGGTGGCTTAAAACAACAGAAATTTATTCTCTCACAGTTCTGGAGGCAAGAAGTTCAAAACCAAGGTGTCAGCCACTATGCTCCCTCTGAGACTCTGGGTAGAATCCTCCCTTGCCTCTTCCTGGCTCCTGGCGGTGGTCGTCCATCCTTGACATTCTTTGTCACATGGTGTTCTCTGTCACTGTCCTCCCATGGTTTTTTTTCTCTTCTTATAAGGACAGCAGTCATATTGCACTAGGGCCCACCTTACTGGCCTCATCTTAACTTGATTATAGCTGCAAAGATCCTTTTTCCAATTAAGGCCACATTTCAGGTACCACGGGTTAGGACATCAACATCTATTTTTGGGTGACACAATTCAACCTGTAACAGCAGGTGTTCAGGTCTGCTGTGCTGGTGGGCCAGGTGCTACAGTGGACCTAATTATTCTTGCTGATTGGCGGGGGGGGGGGGGGGGGGGAGCGGGGGGGGGGGGGGGGGGGGGGGGGGAGGACAGAGTCAGTTGAAGTCTATTGTATTTCCTGGTTCACCCCGAAGAGACAAGTTTGAGGCCTGTGGAGAAGGGCTGCAGACTGAACTGTCAGGAAGCACTGGGAGGCTCAGGCCACAGACAGTCGCCGCTCTGGGGCCCAAGTGATGCAGTGTGCAGAGAGGGAGATGAAGACTTTCTTTACCTTTTTCAAGGAATACAGTGTGGCTTTGGCACAGTGAGAACCCCAAGGGACCCAGCACTGCTTGGCATCTTGAGGGCTGACATTCTTAAGGGTGCTGGGAGAAAGGAGAGATATTACTGGAAACAAATGGCAGTGGCAAGATGAGGCCCTCTCAAGATGGTTGGGATAAGAGTAGAGGAACAAGGGGAAGAGTTAAGCCCCAAGGACTCCCAGAATCGTTGGCTTGTCAGTAAAAAGTAGTAGAGCAGAAGGGGGTGTTATCAATAATTACCCCTGCACAGCTGGGACTTCTCAAGGAAACCAGTCTCATGGTCCCCTTCAGAGACCTGTGCAGTGTGAGTAGGACAAACCCTTTCTGTGCTGACCTTAATCATAGGTGCAGTGGATCTGTAGGGCAATAATCTTTTACTGAATTGTATTGGTTTAGAGGTGGGCTACAGGAGACAATGAAGTTGATTGTTTTGATTTCAGTCTTAACTTTAAAAAATGCCCCTTTTTAGGCTAATTGAAATGATACAGACTTTTGCATTTCGACAGAGGGTCCCTTCAGAACAATGCTCACTTTTTTTTGAGACAGCGCAAGGGCTGCAGGAAAATGCATAACTGCTGCTTATACAGGCAGAAGGCTGGCTGGGGGCGGGAATGACCTTACCTGAAACACTGTGGCTACTGGCAGGTTGATTAGAATAGCAAGTAACCACCTTTGATACCAGAAACTGAAGTGATGAGGGTGCCATAGAGGAGTTGGGGAGTTGGGAAAGGGACCATTAGATACTTGCCTGAGTCTGACCTCTAATTCAGGGCTGGGGAATAGAAGCTGGTGGGGGGCATGGTAGAGCTGAGAAAGGATCTCAGGAAAGGGCACAAGAAGAACCAAAGACACACTATGTCTAATTCTTAAGTGTCTAGAAGCAATCTCTTTTATACTTGGAGGGAATCACTGGTGGGAGAATTCCAAACCATTTTGTTTCTCTTCTTGGTTGGGTAACCATCCTTCTCCAGGCACCAGGCTGCCTGGCTTCCCTGAAAGATATTTGGTTCCAATTATGACATTAACAACAGCGATGCCATTATGGTTGTACCATTCAGGGGCTCCCTGATTGCTACTGTGGAAGAATGCAAAGAGCTTAGCTCCCAGAGAGTCTTTATGGAAGTCAGAGGAGTTTACACCAGCTGTGCTAGGCAGGCTCCGAGAGTATCTGATCCTGACTCTGGCCTTGCATCTTTTCTAGTAAGTCCATGCTATGATCTGTCATGCTGGCAATTTGGACATGTAGGGATGAAAGATCATCACTGTCTTCAGTGAGCTCTTAACTTGCAAGAGGCTTTTAGCTTAGTAACATTCCATTCCATTTAGTGACCAGTAACTATTCTTCCCCCAGCTTTATTTTTTTTAAGATTTTATTTATTTATTTGACAGAGAGGGAGACAACGAGAGAGGGAACACAAGCAGAGGGACTGGTAGAGGGAGAAGCAGGATTCCCGCCAAGCAGGGAGCCTGATGCGGGGCTCGATCCCAGGACCCTGAGATCATGACCTGAACCAAAGGCAGACGCTTAATGACTGAGCCACCCAGGCACCCCGTCCCCCAGCTTTATTTTAATTATATTCTGCTGTGCATGGTCCTTGGGACCTTCAACATTAAAACATTGTGACATTTTCTCTAAACATTGCGTTTCTCATGAACTTACTCTTTGGTGGTGACCTCTGTGACCTCATATTTTCCAGGTCCATAAACTTTATGAGCTATTTGATAGCACTTACTCTTTCTAATTTTATCTTTCATTGTCCCCTTCTTAAGTCTTATAGCTATTTAGTAAGTTAGGCCTGATCCAGTTGAAAACATGTTCCTGGGCCCAGGTTAGAACTCTTTTGAGTGGTAATAATTTGAAAATTATTAATTTGCCTTTCTCTTTTGTCTTATAGAAACATAAGCTTTGCTCTGATTAGCCCAAGGCATCCATTTGTTTCCAGGAGAGTAGGGCTTGCTGTTGGCACAGTGTGATGAGAGAGGATATTCAGCTTTTCTCAGTCCGGTCAGTCAGGAAAGCAGAGCCACTATGAGGATGGCGGGAAGAAGGATTTAGTGTAGGAATTAGACCTGATGCAAATGTGGGAGGAGCTGGAGAAGTGGTCGTCTAAGGGAAGGTTAGGGGACAGCACAGAGAGAACACTTCCTGATGCCCTGGTGTTGGTGAACTCGTGAGAGCCTGTAGGAAAGCCCAAGAAGCTGAGCACATGTGGCCACTGAAGTGAGATCATCAAGGGAACTCGTGAAGAGGTCTATGGGAAGCTGTTGACCTTGATAGCTACTGCCCAGTAGGTCTGTGTCCAAGTGTCTGGTGGTCCTGCTGATCAGCAAGGTCAGCAGTCTGGAAGATGAACATTCCAGTCTTTTCTCACTCCTCATTCGGACAAAGGCATATTCTGTTGGCATTTCTTCTTACTTACTCAAAGGTTGAACAAAGGGTGATCCGAAATCTTCTTGCTGATCAATTATTGCGAAGAGGAAGTCTTATGATTAAGGAACAGTGCAGCTGGGAAGGAGATGTGAAGTGAATGGCAGCTGGAGGGGGGATGGCCATTGCAACCCCTGCTTTGTCAGAATGGCAATTTGCTGTGGTTTGTTTTATCATCATGTTTGAAAGATTTCTAGACTTTTCCAGAGACATAAATTCTCCATAGCACAGAATGAAAATTTCGTCACTAAAATCAATGTTCCCTCAAACGTGCCAACTTCAGTTCTGACACCTGTCTTACATGACAGAATAACAGAATAACAAGAAGGACATATCTTTATGACTTTTTAAGTTTAAAAGTCTGGGTTAGTTGTTTCATTCATTTGTTCACTTGTAGGGTTATGGCCACCTCTACTTGGTTCATTCTCTCCACTCTTTTTTGGGGATCCCATTATGCATATGTTGTTTTATCAATGGTATCTTACACATCTCTGAGGCTCTGTTCATTTTTATTCACTTTTTTCTTTCTGTTCCTCAGACTGGGTAATCTATTTATCTGTCTTCAAGATCGCTAATTCTTTGCTCTACCAGCTCAAATCTATTGAGCCCCTCTAGTGATTTTTTTTCACTTCAGTTGTTGTACTCTCTCACTCTGGAATTTCTATTTGGTTTTTAAGTTTATAGAAATTTGCCTCTTTATTGATATTACTTATTTGATGAGATATAGTTGTCAGACAACTTTTCTTTGATTCCTTGAGTGGTTTAAAATCTTTCTACTAAATCAATATATGGGACACCCTCAGGAACAATTTCTATTGTTTCTTTTCCCCCCTCTGTGTATGGGCCACATTCCCCTGTTTCTTTGAATCTCAGCTATACTTATATTTTTACCCTGAAAACTGGACATTTTAGATAATATGTTGTGGCAACTCTGGAATCAGATTTCTTTTTTTTTTTTTTTTGAGTTGTGGGTTTTTTAAAAAATTTTTTTATTGTTATGTTAATCCCCATACATTACATCATTAGTTTTAGATGTAGTGTTCCATGATTCATTGTTGTATATAACACCCAGTGCTCCATGCAGAACGTGCCCTCCTCAATACCCATCACCAGGCTAACCCATCCTCCCACCCCCTCCCCTCTAGAACCCTCAGTTTGTTTTTCAGAGTCCATCGTCTCTCATGGTTTGTCTTCCCCTCCGTGGAATCAGATTTCTAACACCCTGCCCCTAGAGTTTGTGGTTGTTTTGTTGTTCTTTGTGTAGTGACTTTTCTAACAAGTTCTGTAGAGTCTGTATTCCCTCCAGTATGTGGCCACTAAAGTTTCTGCTTGGTTTTGTCTTTTAAATTAATTTATTAAAAATTTCTTATTTTTATTTTTAAGACTGGCTTTGCAGGGACTGACTGGGTCAGGTCATTATAGTTTATTGGTCAGCAACCGATTGATCAAAAGATTTCCTTAAATGACTTGACCCAGTTAGTATTCCACCTTTTGAAAAGGGGTGTGTGTGTGTGTGTGAGCACATGTGTGTTGGGGATATATCTTCAACTCTTAGGTAGGGTACATGTATAAGTCTATCTTAGTCTTCCCTTCCTACCTGTGCAGAACTTCAAAATCAGCCAGAGATGAGTGATTGGAGCCCCCTCTGGTCTTTCTTGGGCATGAACACAGCCCTACACATGTGTCTGATTTTCTAGATTCCCAGCAATATGTCAGAGCTTTTCAAAGCCCCTTATGGAAGGCTCATTCCCCAGATTTCCCTTTTATATTTTTTGCCAGGACTTTATTTGCCCCAGTTGGTATTGCAGTGTTAGTCAGATGGAATGTTAAACAATTGAATCTGATTGTTTTCATCAATGCCCTGGGAATGGGACTTGTCCTGTGCAGTTGAACTCTGAGTCAGTCAAATGCATAGCACCCTGTGAATGTGGCTATTCCAGGGAACTGTGAGTCAGGTCAAATAGTGAGGCATTCCAGAGCCTGTCTGACCCTCTGGTACCTCCCAGGCTAGTGGCTTTCAAGGCATTGGTATGGAGCTGGGGAGGGAGGGAGGGAGGGAGGGGTAACTCAATTAAAATGTCCCTGGTCTACTTACCAAGGTTTAGTAGTTTCTCTTGAATAAACTCCTTAGACTGTGGCAAGCCTTTGATTAATTTCCAAAGTTCTAAAAAAAGTTGATTTTGATATTTTTGCCAATATTCTCATGGTTTTTGTGGAGCACTGGATTTATGGAGGTCCTGATTCTGCTGTTCCAGAAGTCTTGCCTCCCCCTCCGCTAGTTTCATTTTATATTATGTGTTGGCTGTTTAACTCTTCATGGACAAAATGACCAGGAAGCATCATTTCTCAATCCAACGAATTCAAGTCACAATTCATATACAACTCTGGCCAAATACTCTGTTTGCACTAAACTGATTACAATTCCATGGAAGAAAAAAAGTGTATCCATACGGAATATCCTTGGACCCAGGTCTTTTGTTTTCAATGTCTAAGAATGTGGTAGTGGTGTAAACATTTCAAACATTCTGGATATTACTCAGCAATATCAAATTAAGCAGAAAGAATTTCAAACAAATACTGGTGGGAGGGAATCTAACATTTATTGAGCATTTAGTACATGCCATTTCATAAGAAAAATATTATCTTAGGTATCTAATGCATAGTATTTATGCAGTGAATTCTTCTTTTGGGTTCTTGCACCAGAGGTAGGGGTGAATTACTGGACAAGAAAGTGTTCATAGGCCACTTTAAGATACTATACTCCCTCAGTATAATTCTTGCTTATTTCTATGTATAACTGACAATGTTGTGTGTATATGCATGGCAAGTAATAAATGTTGAATGAATATGTTAATACATATATACATTTAAGTTTTGCCATTTTTGCTTTTACAGGCACTGGTAAATTTGCTTTTGATCCCCTTTCTCTATTAGTTCCTAAGTAATTTGTCTATTTCATCAATGTTGTGAGTATAGGCCCATCCCTGTGCACAACACATGCTCAGAAAGTTGCTGACTTACTGACTGTCCACTTCGAAACCCAATCCAAGGCTGGGGCATGCTATGCCTGTACCTGAGAGAATTCTATCCTAGTTCACAAAAGGGTGAAATTTCTAGAATTCTTGTCTACAAAAATTATATACTGAGGCATCAGTGCTTACAATATGTCAAAAATGAAGCAAAGTTGAAGCAAAGATTTTTGTTCTTCTTTGTTATTCATAATAATCAAAATTGTATGCACTTATGGATACATAGTTAGCCAGAGGAAGGAAAAACATTTAGTGTAGATTGAATACCCCCTCCTATCTGTCTTTCTCATCCCCTTCAGTTTGCCCCATCCCACTTTAGCCTAGCAGATTGAAGTTAGACATCACGCTGAGACCCGATGATACAGCAGTGAGGTTTGTGGGAAACTGAAGAGGGCCAGGGACATGGCATATTGAGGCAGACCGGGGCCTGAATGAGGCAGAGAGAGCAGAGAATTTTAGGGTTTTACTTTCTCTATATTCCCAAAGTGTGTCACAGTCTTTTCTATCTATCTCAGCAGTGCGAGGGAACTTTGAAGAAAATGAGAGAAGTCACTTCTAGATCAAGTTCCTCTGTATGCTTTTTCTGTTGTTCCTACTGTCATATCTCAGAGTAACTTTTAGGGAAAGGTGAGGGTTTACCTCTCTGAATGTGACTTTTGGCTGGTGCATTGCTGCTGAGGGAACTAACAGTATCAGATTCAAAGTCCTGGGAACTCTGTCCAAATTCAAAGGTGAGCTTCATGTCACAGAAAGCCTTGGAGCTTTTTTGGGTGATCCTGGTCATATTCACTTCTCTGGGCTGGAGGCTAGAGGACAGACTGTAGTCTGGAAATAGTACAGACCTGCTCTGGATCTGTGCTGGGACCTGTTGTAGATTCAAATTCTAGTCATCCTCAGGGATTGTTTGTCGGCATAGGTAATGGAAAGGATAGAATATAACTTATTAAGTCATACTGAAATCCCATGTGAACATTTGCATTTAAAATTTTAACTGATAAAATTAGAAACAAAGGATTAACATGTCTTTTCAGGATTTCTGGGTGACAGCTTGACTGTCATGTACATAGAGATAAATATTAGGTTAAGCACAGAACTGTTAGATGTTTCAAAACTGTTTATAGGAGTGATAAATGTTGAGTCCAGATTGTTTCCAAATTTGTACTTGTGGCACCTCTTATCTCCTTGCTGCGTTAGGTGGAAAGTGAGTGAGATATGACGCATAAACCCACAACTTAAGGATAAACAAAAATCTTAAGGACAGACTAGAACCCTAGGTTTGACTTTTTAATTTAGACTCCTGACCTCCTCAGCTTCCTGTACTCCCCACCCCACCCCAGGCCCTTTGACTTCCGCAAATGTCATGTTCTCATCATACAAAATTTTTGGGATCATGGGTTCTTCATCCAAGTCTGGAGTGGAAGGGATAATCCTGGGACAGTAAGACCTGTTGTTTCATGAACATGTTTTTGTTCTCTTAAGTTTATTCTTGTCTTCTTGTAGTTAACAGTATTTCTGTGTATTTCTTTTTTTTTTTTTAAAAGATTTTATTTATTTATTTGACAGAGAGAGACACAGCGAGAGAAGGAACACAAGCAAGGGGAGTGGGAGAGGGTGAAGCAGGCTTCCCGCTGAGCTGGGAGCCCGATATGGGGGCTTGATCCCAGGACCCTGGGATCATGACCTGAGCCGAAGGCAGACGCTTAACAACTGGGCCACCCAGGTGCCCCTTCTGTGTATTTCTTTATGCTGGTTTGGACTTTCCTCTGCAAAGGTGTGCTGTTGTGGGGGTGAGGAAGATAACTGGTCAGGATTTACTGGCCATGAGTACAGAGAATCCTTTGGCACCTCCCATGAGGTTCTACTCCAGAATTCTTTTCTGATGCATTTTTTTTTCCTCAAGGTGGGGTGTCTAAATCTGGGCACTAGGGGACATGGTGGAGACTCATTTATTGTTACACTAGGACCTCCCCTCTAGTGGTCCTGCTGTGGTGGTGTTGGGGGTCTCTCATCCATGCCTTTCATGAAGCTATTTAGTGTGGGGTCGTGGGGACACACAAAGGTCATTCTGCTGCTTTCACCATCTTTTGGAAAGCTGTTTAGCACCTTTTCTGGGTAATATTCAGCCCAAGAAAGGGGCACTTTGGGGAGATGTGATGTCGTGGTCTTTGTGGGGTGGGGAGCTCACCATGTTGTGCAGTGTATTTGGGAGATCTGAGGAGGAGGCTACATCATCAGCATCCCTGAACTTATTCCAGTTGTGGCTTGAAGGTGGCCACGGGAAATAACAAACAAGCTAAGGTAATATCTGTTCACACCAAGGACAGATAAACAGAGATGGCTTACTTTGCAGAGGGGAGAAGCAATAGGGTTGTCTGACTTCATATAGGCACAAAGTAAAATAGAGAACTGAGTCAAGAACAAGACCCTGTTTTTTTCACTAAGTGCCAGATGTTTCCCATTACATTTCCCAGATCATCTTGCTAGGTACAACAAGAAAATATATATACAGCATTGTTCATTATTTATTTATTAAGCTTTGTATTTGTGGTATGTGAAGGAGACTTTAACACGAGAGAGTTGGCATTTTGTGGAATAAAGCTTGTAAGTCTAATGGATTGAGACATCAAATCGGCTAGCATTAATATTAAAATTTTTCTTGTATGTGTTCAATAGCTTCCAGTTCAATTTCTTTTGAATTTCAGTGAGCATGTGGTTTCTTTCTTTTTTTTTAATTATGTTATGTTAGTCACCATACGGTACATCATTAGTTTTTGATGTAGTGTTCCGTGATTCATTGTTTGCGTATAACACCCAGTGCTCCATGCAATACCTGCCCTCCTTAATACCCATCATCGGGCTAACAGATCCCCCCCACCGCTCTCTCCTCTAAAACCCTCATTTTGTTTCCCGGAGTCCATAGTCTCTCATGGTTTGTCTCCCACTCTGATTCCCCCCCCTTCATTTCTCCCTTCCTTCTCCTAATGTCCTCCATGCTATTCCTTATGTTCCACAAATAAGTGAAACCATATGATAATTGACTTTCTCTGCTTGACTTATTTCACTTAGCGTAATACCCTCCAGTTCCATCAATGTTGATGCAAAAGTTGGGTATTCATCCTTTCTGATGGCTGAGTAATATTCCATTGTATATATGGACCACATCTTCTTTATCCATTCATCTTTTGAGGCGCATCTTGGGCTCCAGTTTGGCTATTGTGGACATTGCTGCTATGAACATTAGGGTGCATGTGACCCTTCTTTTCACTACATCTGTATCTTTGGGGTAAATACCCAGTAGTGCAATTGCTGCGTCATGGGGTAGTTCTATATTTAATTTTTTGAGGCACCTCCACACTGTTTTCCAAAGTGGCTGTACCAACTTGCATTCCCACCAACAGTGTAAGAGGGTTCCCCTTTCTCCACAACCTCTCCAACATTTGTTGTTTCTTGCCTTGTCAATTTTTGCCATTCTAACTGATGTAAGGTGATATCTCAATGTGTTTTCTTTTCTTCTTCTTCTTTTTTTTAATTATTATGTTATGTTAATCACCATACATTACATCATTAGTTTTTGATGTAGTGTTCCATGATTCATTGTTGTATATAACACCCAGTGCTCCATGCAGAACATGCCCTCTTTAATACCCATCACCAGGCTAACCTATCCCCCCACCCCCCTCCCCTCTAGAACCCTCAGTTTGTTTCTCAGAGTCCATAGTCTCTCATGGTTCGTCTCTCCCTCCGATTTCACCCCCTTCATTCTTCCCCTCCTGCTATCTTCTTCTTCTTCTTCTTCTTTTTATTTTTTAACATATAATGCATTATTTGTTTCAGAGGTACAGGTCTGTGATTCAACAGTCTTACACAATTCACAGTGCTCACCATAGCACATACCCTCCCACTGTCTATCACCCAGGCACCCCATCCCTCCCACCCCCCACCCCCCAGCAACCCTCAGTTTGTTTCCTGAGATTAAGAATTCCTCATATCAGTGAGGTCAAATGATACATGTCTTTCTCTGATTGACTTATTTCGCTCAGCATAATACCCTCCAGTTCCATCCACGTCATTGCAAATGGCAAGATTTCATTCCTTTTGATGGCTGCATAATATTGTATTTATCTTGTATTGTATATATTGTATATATATACCACATCCTCTTTATCCATTCATCTGTCGACGGACATCTTGGCTCTTTCCGCAGTTTGGCTATTGTGGACATTGCTGCTATAAACATTGGGGTGCACATACCCCTTTGGATCCCTACATTTGTATCTTTGGGATAAATACCCAGTAGTGCAATTGCGGGTTTGTATGGTAGCTCTATTTTCAACTTTTTGAGGAACGTCCATACTGCTTTCCAGAGTGGCTGCACCAGCTTGCATTCCCACCAATAGTGTAGGAGGGTTCCCCTTTCTCCGCATCCCTGCCAACATCTGTCGTTTCCTGACTTGTTAATTTTAGCCATTCTGACTGGTGTGAGGTGGTATCTCATTGAGGTTTTGATTTGGATTTCCCTGATGCCGAGTGATGTTGAGCACTTTTTCACATGTCTGTTGGCCATTTGGATGTCTTCTTTGGAAAAATGTCTGTTCATGTCTTCTGCCCATTTCTTGATTGGATCATTTGTTCTTTGGGTGTTGAGTTTAAGAAGTTCTTTATAGATTTTGGATACTAGCCCTTTATCTGATATGTCATTTGCAAATATCTTCTCCCATTCTGTCGGCTGTCTTTTGGTTTTGTTGACTGTTTCTTTTGCTGTGCAAAAGCTTTTTATCTTGACGAAGTCCCAATAGTTCATTTTTGCCCTTGCTTCCCTTGCCTTTGGCGATGTTTCTAGAAAGAAGTTGCTGCGGCTGAGGTTGAAGAGGTTGCTGCCTGTGTTCTCCTTTAGGATTTTGATGGACTCCTGTCTCACATTTAGGTTTTTCATCCATTTTGAGTCTATTTTTGTGTGTGGTGTAAGGAAATGGTCCAGGTTCATTCTTCTGCATGTGGCTGTCCAATTTTCCCAACACCATTTGTTGAAGAGACTGTCTTTTTTCTATTGGACATTCTTTCCTGCTTTGTCGAAGATTAGTTGACCATAGAGTTGAGGGTCCATTTCTGGGCTCTCTATTCTGTTCCATTGATCTATGTGTCAACAGAATACACATTCTTCTCTACTGCCCATGGAACATTCTCCAGAATAGATCACATCCTAGGTCACAAATCAGGTCTCAGCCAGTACCAAAAGATTGGGATCATTCCCTGCATATTTTCAGACCACAATGCTTTGAACCTAGAACTCAATCACAAGAGGAAAGTCGGAAAGAACTCAAATACATGGAGGCTAAAGAGCATCCTACTAAAGAATGAATGGGTCAATCAGGAAATTAAAGAAGAATTTAGAAAATTCATGGAAACAAATGAAAATGAAAACACAACTGTTCAAAATCTTTGGGATGCAGCAAAGGCAGTCCTAAGAGGAAAGTATATAGCAATACAAGCATTTCTCAAGAAACAAGAAATGTCTCAAATACACAACCTAACCCTACACCTAAAGGAGCTGGAGAAAGGACAGCAAATAAAGCCTAAACCCAGCAGGAGAAGAGAAATAATAAAGATCAGAGCAGAAATCAATGAAATAGAAACCAAAAGAACAGTAGAACAGATCAACGAAACTAGGAGCTGGTTCTTTGAAAGAATTAACAAGATTGATAAACCCCTGGCCAGACTTATCAAAAAGAGAAGAGAAATGACCCAAATCAACAAAATCATGAACAAAAAAGGAAAGATCACAACCAACACCAAAGAAATACAAACAATTATGAGAACATATTATGAGCAACTATATGCCAGCAAATTAGATAATCTGGAAGAAATGGATGCATTCCTAGAGATGTATCAACTACCAAAACTGAACCAGTAAGAAATAGAAAACCTGAACAGACCCATAACCACTAAGGAAATTGAAGCAGTAATCAAAAATCTCCCAACAAACAAGAGCCCAGGGCCAGATGGCTTCCCAGGGGAATTCTACCAAACATTTAAAGAAGAATTAATACCTATTCTTCTGAAACTGTTCCAAAAAATAGAAATGGAAGGAAAACTTCCAAACTTGTTTTATGAGGCCACCATTACCTTGATCCCAAAACCAGACAAAGACCCCATCAAAAAGAATTACAGACCAATATCCTTGATGAACATGGATGCACAAATTCTCACCAAAATACTAGCCAGTAGGATCCAACAGTACATTAAAAGGATTATTCACCACGACCAAGTGGGATTTATCCCTGGGCTGCAAGGTTGGTTCAACATCTGCAAATCAATCAATGTGATACAATACATTAATAAAAGAAAGAATAAGAACCATATGATCCTCTCAATAGATGCAGAAAAAGCATTTGACAAAGTACAGCATCCTTTCTTGATCAAAACTCTTCAGAGTATAGGCATAGAGGGTACATACCTCAATATCATAAAAGCCATCTATGAAAAACCCACAGTGAATATCATTCTCAATGGGGAAGAACTGAGAGCTTTCCCCCTAAGGTCAGGAACACGGCAGGGATGTCCACTATCACCACTGCTATTCCACATAGTACTAGAAGTCCTAGCCACAGCAATCAGAGAACAAAAAGAAATAAAAGGCATCCGAATCGGCAAAGAAGAAGTCAAACTCTCACTCTTTGCAGATGATATGATACTTTATGTTGAAAACCCAAAAGACTCCACCCCAAAACTGCTAGAACTCGTACAGGAATTCAGTAAAGTGGCAGATTATAAAATCAATGCACAAAAATCAGTGGCATTCCTATACACCAACAACAAGACAGAAGAAAGAGAAATTAAGGAGTCGATCCTATTTACAATTGCACCCAAAACCATAAGATACCTAGCAATAAATCTAACCAAAGAGGCAAAGAATCTGTACTCAGAAAAGTATAAAATATTCATGAAAGAAATGGAGGAAGACACAAAGAAATGGAAAAACATTCCATGCTCATGATTGGAAGAACAAATATTGTGAAGATGTCAATGCTACCTAGAGCAATTTACACATTCAATGCAATCCCTATGAAAATACCATCCACTTTTTTCAAAGAAATGGAACAAATAATCCTAAAATTTGTATGGAACCAGAAAAGACCCCGAATAGCCAGAGGAATGTTGAAAAAGAAAAGCAAAGCTGGCGGCAACACAATTCCAGACTTCCAGCTCTATTACAAAGCTGTAATCATCAAGACAGTATGGTACTGGCTCAATGTGGTTTTGATTTGAATTTCTCTGATGGCTAATGATAATGAACATTTTTTCACGTGTCTGTTGGCCATTTGTGTGTCTTCTTTGGAGAAGTGTCTGTTCATGCCTTCTGCCCACTTTTTGACTTGATTATTTGTTTTTTGGGTGTTGAGTTTGAGAAGTTCTTTATAGATCCTGGATGTCAGCCCTTTATCTGTAATGTCATTCTCCCATTCCATGGGTTGCCTCTTCATTTTGTTGACTGTTTCCTTTGCTGTGCAGAAGCTTTTTATCTTGATGAAGTCCCAAAAGTTCATTTTCGCTTTTGTTTCCCTTGCCTTTGGAGACGTGTCTTGAAATAAGTTGCTGTGGTAGATGTTGAAGATGTTACTGCCTATGTTCTCCTCTAGGATTTTGATGGATTCCTGTCTCACATTGAGATCTTTCATCCATTTTGAGTTTATCTTTGTGTATGGTGTTAGAGAATGGTCGAGTTTCATTCTTCTGCATGTGGCTGTCCAGTTTTCCCAGCATCATTTATTGAAGAGACTGTCTTTTTTCCATTGCATAGTTTTTCCTGCTTTTTCGAAGATTACGTGACCATAGAGTTAAGGGTCCATATCTGGGCTCTCTATTCTGTTCCATTGATCTATGTGTCTGTTTTTGTGCCAGTACCATGCTGTCTTAGTGATCACAGCTTTGTAACATAGTTTGAAATCAAGCAGTGTGATGCCCCCAGCTTTGTTTTTCTTTTTTAACATTTCCTTGGCGATTCGGGGTCTTTTCTGGTTCCATACAAATTTTAGGATTGTTTGTTCCAGCACTTTGAAAAATGCCATTGGTATTTTGATCAGGATGGCGTTAAAAGTATAGATTGCTCTGGGATGCATAGACATTTTAACAATGTTTATTCTTCTGATCCATGAGCATGGAATGTTTTTCCATATTTTTGTGTCTTCTTCAATTTCTTTCGTAAGTGTTCTGGTATAAGAGCTATGCAGTGTGGAAAAAGCAAGGCTTTCCTTGATGGACAAGTCAGGAGACCTCAAGTACAGTAGAAGAATTGTTTGTATCAACTGAAGCCCACAGAAGCTGAAGCTCCCACTTAGGATCTAGGGCAGTTTTCTGTATTATGTAGAAAATGTGAGAAATAGGAAAATGAAAATGAGCTGAAAACCATGTTAATCAGCTGTCCTGACAAAATCATAGGTTTGACTGTTTGTAATTTAGTCTCATGACCTCTGCTAACTCCTGTCAATGGAGTAGTCATTTCTCTTTGCTCCCTTAACATTTTTGGCCATCTCTGTAATATCACTTACCACACATTAGGGCAACTTATCCATCTGTATGTTGTTCCCCCCACTACATTTTTAGGGCCTGGGTCTTAGCCAGCACTTAACACAGAGCCAGGCCTCAGGAAGTGCTCGATAAATGTTTGGTGAGAGGAGTGTGTTAGTGGCCGCCCACACATAAATAAGTCCTCTTTCCTCTCTTGGTTTTCTATTCTTCAGCCCTCCTGCTGTCCTCCTGCCTGCTCCCTCTACAAGTGCCTGTTGTTTTAGTTACTCCATCAAAATAACTGCAATCATCACACTCCTTTCTGATCTGTACCTATTGTTTTCATTCCCATTGAAATGCCAAAATTAGAGCTGGAGAAGACTTCTAAGTTTCTGGATATTTCTCCTTTTGCTTAATCATTGATTGGAATCGTCTCCTTTGGACTTCAAATGTTTATCGGAACCATATCCCCATTGTACTTTCTGTCCAGGCAGAACCAAGCATAGTGTGTGACAAAACCCTATCTTCACAATCCCCTGGGAAGGGAATATGTGGATTTTGATATGTTATAGATGCTACAGTGCACAGACAGTGAGTAGCTACTCTAGTTTCTGAAGCCAGTTAATAGCAAAGCCAAAAAAACAGTAGACTTTCCAGTTCTCAGGTTAGTGTGTTATCTCGGGCCCTAAAGATCTCCCTAATTATCCTTAGAAAACTCCTGTGAAGGAAGGAAGGAAGGAAGGAAGGAAGGAAGGAAAAGAAATAAAAAGAAATAAAGAAAAAGAAAGGAAGGAAGGAAGGAAGGAAGAGAGAGAGAGAGAAAGAAAGAAAGAGAGAAAGAAAGAAAGAAAGAAAGAAAAGAAAAAAGAAAAAGAAAGAAAGAACAGAAGGAACCAGATCTGTATTCAGAACCTTGGTTTTCCAAAGTAATATCAGTTTCATCCCCTGGTAGAATATCTACCAAAGCTGTGTTTGTGCAGAGGGAAAGATCTTACTACGGGGCTCCTTGAGACTGGCAAATCTATGCTTTGTTTTTGCAGCGATCTGGAACTTTTGCTTCCGGAATTGTATGCTTTATATCATCATGTTTTATATCCTATTCTTCCTCTGTAAACATTAAGTAATTATTTGTGAAATTATTAAAATAGTACAATGTTATGTTTTATATTTTGTAGCTGATTTAGAAAAAAAAGCTGCTAGTTGACTACTAGCTTCTTACTTTTTCATTCTTAAAAGAAGGCACGGCTATAATCCTTATTTTGATGCTGCTAGCTGGATGAAATATTTTAATAGCCAACTTCATATTTGAGCAATTCTTTTTTCAAAAGCAAATTTATTCACTGGGCTCTCCATAGATAGTCAAATTTCACATTATAACAAAATAGTTTTCTCTACATTTGGGGGGGGGAAAAGTGTCTGCGTTGACTGCATAGATCTTTAACCATCAGATCATCTGGGAATTCAAAGTGTCACATGTATTTCAGCAAGGTGTTCAAACAGTCTCTCAGGATTTCAAACACTCCTGGTTATGAAAACACATTTTCATCTTTATTTTTCCAAGCTGTCTCCTTACGTATAGCACTTCAGAAAAACTCACCATTACTGGTTTTACTGCCTGATTGCTTAAGAGTTAATTGGTTCAGCACCTGGGCAGGAAGCTATTTTGGCAGAAACTCTGTTTTCTTCAAGTTCTAGCCATAAAATTCTGGATAGTGAATTGTAATCAGGCACTCCTTTTTACTATAGAGCACACAAGAATACTAATGTGTTAGGTGACGGGATTGCAGAGCCCACATTTGGAATAAGGACATAGTTTCTTGGTTATAATGGCCTGAAAGGAGCACCTCTCTTACTAGCTTTGGGGTCTACACTTTTTATACTCATTTAAAACCGATCAGTTAATCTCCTATACTTTCTTCTTACTACAAATTCCCCGAAATGTGTTATTTTTTGCCCTTAGATAAGAAAGGGGCTTGATGCCTTGGCCGTTGTCTCTAATTCTCCTGGGTTGTTAAAGTGGAAAGGGGAGGGTGAAACATTTGACTGGTGTATTTTAAATAAGGCCATCCCTGACAAGTTTCCTACCTGTGTTTCTCAGCACCTTAAGTGTTGTTGTCTCATCTTTTATATAATCTCTGTATTAATTTATGACAGCGAAAATTTGTAAGAGGGTAGTGTTCGCAGCACACTTCTCTGTGCCCCCAATCTGACAAAGAGAAGTTGAATTGCTAGCCCAGTAGTTGATGTGGGAGGAGCTGCATGGGTGCAGGAAGGGGGCAGGAGAGTCATGGAGATTTAGTAAGTGCTATTGAGATCCTCATTATGGTTTTCTATCAATTGCAATCCTCATTATGGTTTTCTAGAAATACAATAAAGAATGGAATTGCTTTTAAATTACTTTTGGCTCTTGAACTGTGTTTCTTAACTGCCTTACAGCTCCAAGACTGAACCATGTGGGGCCAGGTTCCCTTAGGGTTACATGGCTGTCCTAACAAAGGACAACTTCCTACATGTACTTTGCTTTTCCGTAATTCTTTGTCCATCTGAATCCTTCTACTCTTGTTCTATAAAAAGAACAGAGCATTGGCAGGTTGCACATAAGGATTCTGCAGAGCTCTGTGTGTTTATCTTAGTTCCAACAGGAGCACTTGTTTTCCCAGCTTATGTAAAAGAATATTACTCTTGCCTCTGAAGTCCCCTATAGGCTGTTTTCTAATCTCATTGCCCCATTGCTGTCCCTTCCCTTTCATGGGTGAGCATTATTCCAAACAGTTTTTGCGTCTTTGCTTTTCTTTGTTGTTTCACCACATTTTGTGCTCCTAAACAATATATTTAATTTGCATGTTTGGGAACTTTATATAGGTGAATCATGTGCTATATGTCCTTCTGAGGCTCATTTTTTTCCTACTTAACATTGTGTTTCTGTGATTTATATACACTGTTGCTTGTAGCTGAAATTCAGACACCTTCACTAATGTATATTTCTCAGCTATGAATATATCACAGTTTATTTATCACTTCTTCTGTTTGTGAATGCTGAGAAAGGGGACACAGGAGGTGAATATTCTGACACTTTGCCTAACTAAAATTATCTATTTACCCTTATACCTGATTGGTATTTGGACATAGAATTTTCATTTGGAAATACTTTTTCCTCAAAAGTTTGAAGGCATTGCCCTATTGTCTTCAACCTATAGTGATGCTACTGAGAATTTGGATCCCATGTAGGTTCATCATCTTTTGTAGAAAACCTATTTTAACTGTTTAGGAGCTTGAGGGAATTCCCTTTGATCACAGGGTTCTGAAATTTCATAATGATGTTTGGGTGCATTTATTTTCATCCACTCTGATGGGCACATGCTGGGATATTGACATTTGGAAACTCCATCTTTCAGTCTTGGGAAACTTTCTTGAATGATGTCTTCAATGATTCCTTTATTTCTGTTTTCTCCTTCTCAAACTTTTCCTTGGGTATAGGACTTCCTAGGGTAGTCTTCAGATTGTTTTATCTTTCCTTTGCTATTTTCCATCTTTTAATATTTTTGATTTAGTTTCTGTGAAATTTTTTCTCAAATTTTCCCACTGAGGCTTTTACTGAGTTTGTCATTTGTACTTCAGTGTTGTTGCTTTCCAAGAGTCCTGTGTTATTTTCTGAATGTTTCTCTTTAAAATTTAAAAAATAGTTTCCCGTTCTTATTTCATAGTTATAATATCTCTTGTCTTTTTTTGTGAGTTATAATATATTTTTCCTTCTCTCTACATGGTCTTTATTTTCTCCTACTTGCTTTTGTCCTATTGGTTTGGGACCCTTACTTTTTTTTTTTTTTTAAAGATTTTATTTATTTGAGAGAGAGAGAGAATGAGAGAGAGAGCGAGCACAAGAAGGGGGAGGGTCAGAGGGAGAAGCAGACTCCTTGCCAAGCAGGGAGCCTGATGCGGGACTTGATCCCGGGACTCCAGGATCATGACCTGAGCTGAAGGCAGTCACTTAACCAACTGAGCCACCAAGGCACCCCAATTTTGGGGCCCTTACTTTAAAACTGGAGACCTCACCTAGATGTTGGTTGATCTGTGTCTTCCTAGTCATGCATGAGAGTGGGGTCCTGAAAGGCAAGTTGTGCTCATGGGTGGGTCTCCTGGTCAGGCTTCACTGCAGGATGACTGTGTTGTTTCCTTGGAGAACACTGATGTTTGCATCTTTAGGTTTTTTTCCCTTGAGATGGTTAGATTCCCCAGAGAAGACTTAAGTCTAGAACCTATATACCTGATTACCAGCATCCTGGGAGTCAAGTGGACAAAGAGATGGAGAGTTTCAGCATTCACTATGTAAAGTTTTATTTAATTTCTTTGTTTTCATTCAGTATTATCTGCTCTTAATTGTGCCTAGTGTTCCTGACTCCAGAAATTTGTTTTACCTTCTCCAAATAATAAAATTCTAGTCTACTGTTGACGTGAGGGAAGAGATGGGCGTGGATATTTTTTGAATGGACATTCAGCCAACCCCCCCAGCCATGTCACTTTCCAGAAGTACCTGGTGTTCCCAATTCTTGAGGTTTTTGGATGTTCTACACTGCAAATTGGATTGAATTATGGATTTCTCATCTGGCTTCGACCTTTCCTGGGCCAATTACCTACCATGATCTGCTTTCTAATTTAACAAGTTTTCCTTGGTCTTATCTGCCATCTTGCTTTTCTTCCTCTTCCCCCTCCTCCTTCTTCCTTTCTCCTCCTAATCTGCCTCTTCCTCCTCCTCCTTCTAGATTTAATGACAAAAGAATCATTAAAGAAAACGTTTCTAGGAGAGGGGGTTGGTATTTGTTTACACTAGACTTAAGAACATATAGTCTCATACTGTTTTGGAGTTCTGGATTTAGAGGGTCAAATGATGATAATTAATATGGTAGTTAGTGATTTTGTTTCTTTACCCTTTTTTTTTTTTTACTGAAAATTAGGTAAAAAAACTGTTTCCAATAAAGAGTAAAACAACGAATAAAACCATAACTCTATGTATAAACAAAAGAATGGTTGCTGCTAAATCAAGAACCACAGAGCATATCCTTTCAATAAATTAAATGGTCAAGAACAACATTTTTTAAAAAGTTGCATAAGTTTCCCTTAATCTATTTTCCTTAATATTTCGCTTCTACTTAACACTAGCTGGGACGTGGAAATTCTGTTTGAGTTGTTTCTTTTACTTTTGATGATACTGATTAGAAAAGGCAAAAAGGAGGGGGAGGAATAAATATTCTTATAGGTAACTTAAATCCTATAAATAGGCAAAACCCAAAAAATTTATTGTTCTGTGCAATGCTTTTCAACACGGACAGTTAAACAAATGAAAAAAAAAGATTCTGTCTTAGACATCTAGCATAAAGAATGGTATTCATTTTTCAGTTTTCAAATTTTAAAGTGGAATTTTGAAAGAGGAAAGTGTCCCAAGAGTCAAAGGAACAAAACCTGCAGAATTTCAATTGAGGGGCGAGGTGGGGGTAGAAGGAGAGTAAACTCTGTAGTTGAAAAGCAGTTCTGGATAAAAGAATAAGAAAATTCTCTAGGGATCAAATCAGCTGTGGGCCAAATTTTAATCTCTATTCTTTTCCAAGTTGAGAAGTTCTCTGTTGCACATGTGCCTTGAATGTTAGAATTGAAACCCTTTCTTTGCCTGCCAAATCGCTGCCTGCCTGATTTTAATGATCAAGCTGTAGAGAAGCTCCAGTTATGATGGTTTTAAAAGAAAAGATGGAAAACCAGTAAAGAGATTTGCTAAGCGAAGAGGGAGTCAGGAAGGGAAAGTTATTTTAACCTAACAGTCTATAGAAAATAAACCATATACCTTGGTTTTTGGCTAGTTTACAGCCGGTGAAAGGATCTGGAATATTGTTGAGACAATGGAAGGTGATGTGTTGGGAAGGCTCTGGTGTAAGAGAGGTACTAAGGGAGCCTGGGGTCTTTCTCATGAATATGCTTTTCTCTGCTTCCTGCCAGGGTTGGAGATGTGGCTTTCAGGACTAGTTCACTAAGGTGCCTGTGTCACCCTGGCAAACCAGGTGACCATACTGCCTCTTAGGTACCCCGGGCTGTTCAGACATGGGTCAAGAATAAAAAGAGCCCAGCAATTCAGAATTTGGTACTTCAAATGAGAAATGAGGTTCAGAATCTCTTGAACTGGTGCCTTGTACTGTCAACTGATTGTAACTTCCCGTGTGTTTTAGCCTTGCTTCCCTATAGAGATTACCAGGAGCTTGAGGCACAAGTCACAGGCATCATTCATTCACACAGCAACTGTTTATTGAGAATCTATGATATTGTAGTCATTTTGCTCGTGTGGAAGGATGTAAAGGTGACTAGCAAGCTCAAGGAGCTTGGACTCTATTTTTTAGTGTTTTGTCATTTATAAATGAATTTTCTTATACATAATCATTAACAGATTTAATCTTGAATAATAATTATGATAGACAGTTGATCTTCATTATTTGTAGATTCCATATTTGTTAATTTGCCTACATGCTAAGATTTATTTGTAAACCCCAAATCAATAGTCATAGTGCTTTTGTGGACACTCATGGCCATGTGGGTGCTCAGAACAGTGAAAAATCTGAGTTGCCCATCAAGTTCATTCCCAGTTGAATCAAACAGGGTGACTCTTTGCCTTCTTATTTAGCTCTCATGCGGTCAGTGAGTGTCTTTTTTGAGGTCTATTTAATGCCATGATTTTTTTATTTTTGTGCTTTTTGATGGCGATTTCTCTTTTTAAAATGGCTCCCAAGTGTTGTGCAGAAGTACTGCCTAGTGTTCCTAAGTGCAAGAAGGCTATGATGTGCCTTACAGAGAAAATATATATGTTAGATAAGCTTTATTCAAGCATGAGTTGTAACACCATTCATGAATCAACACTATATATTAAATAAGGTGTTTTTAAGCAGCAACACACATAAACCAAAGTATGTACGTATGAGTCGATGAATATTTGACCAGGGACTTTCTGGGACCTAACCCTGTATTTCCCCTAGGAACAATAAGTTAGTATTTGCTCAGTTCAGTGTTCAGGGTGACTTTATAGAACACAATTACCATGAATAACAAGAATTAACTTTATATATTACACCTATTCTCATCTTACAGATGGGGCAATTGAAGCTCAAAGAAGAAATAACTTATTTAAGAATGTCACTTTTAGAGTGGAGCTGAGGTCCTAACCATATCATCCGATTCTAAATACAATTTCATGTTCACCAAATGCATTGCCCAAGGGAAACCTTCCAATATTGGTGAGATAAAACACGTGAAAACCTCTTGGGCTGGTTACTCTGGCAAGTGATATCTTTTGATTTTGGTTCAGTGCTGCCAGGAATGTAAAGTGTATTTGCAAAAACTGTATTTTTGGAGACGTATCTGTGTGTTTGGAGAGGTAAGAGGGGGGCAAGGTACCCAGTTGTCCCCTTGAGCTATTTTGATACTGATACGTTGCCCTGTGCAGAATCTAGTCAGCTCCCTGTGTACAACCCCTCAGCTCCTCTGGGAGCTGCATAACAGCATAAAGCAGCAGGTGTAGCTATAACTCATGGCGAGTCAAGAGCTTGGGATTGGCTATGGAGTTTCAGAGGATGATGGTTATGGGGGCATGTGGAGGCAGGCAGGGACCCTCAGGGAGCCAGCAGTCTGGTAACTCTCTCTGATTCTGGGCAGCGTAGATTCGTGGTTAGGAACACAAAGTCTGGTATCAGATTGTTTAAGACTGGAATTCTAACTCATTTTACTAATTGTGTGCTCCTTTACCAAATCTCTTACTTTAATGGCTTGCTCTCAGAATTTCAGAAGCTTGTGGGACTAATCTAAATCCATGTTATGGGTATGCATAAGACTTTAGCACAGTGCCTGGAGCATGGGAACCGCTCAATAAATGTTAGTTATTATTTCTTCCATCTAAAATTGATGAGTTTGAAAATTCATATCTTGATAGTTGCAAGAATTGTTGAAGAAGATAGTGAAATTTCACTGACAAGCCTTAGAAATGAGATGGTCTTGATACTATATATAGAAAACCCTAAAGACTCCACCAAAAAATACTAGAACTGATAAATGAATTTAGTAAGGTTGCAGGATACAAAATCAATGGGCAGAAATCTGTTGTGTTTCTATATACCAATAATGGAGTAGCAGAAAGTGAAATTAAGAAAACAATCCCATTTATAATTACACCAAAAAGAATAAAATACCTAGGAACAAACTTAACCAAGGAGGTGAAAGACCTATACTCTGAAAACTATAAAACATTGATGAAAGAAATTGAAGACTACACGAACAAATGGAAAGATATTCCATGCTCATGGATTAGAAGAAATATTATTAAAATGTGCATAGTACTGAAATCAATCTACAAATTTAGTGCAATCTCTATCAAAATACCAATAGCATTCTTCACAGAACTAGAACAAATAATCCTAAACTTTGTATGGAACCACAAAAAAACCCCGAATAGCCAAAACAATCTTGAAAAAGAAAAACAAAACTGGAGGTATCTCAATTTCAGATTTTCAAAGTGGTAGTAATCAAAACAGTATGGTACTGGCACAAAAATAGACTCAGAGATCGATGGAACAGGATAGAAAGCCCCAGAAACAAACCCATGATTATATGGTCAATTAATTTTTGACAGAAGAGGCAAGAATATGCAATGGGACAAAGACCATCTCTTCAACAAATGGCATTGGGAAAACTGGACAGCTATATATAAAGGAATGAAACTTGACCACTTTCTTATACCATACACAAAAATAAACTCAAAATGGAATAAGGACCTGAATATGAGACCTGAAGCCATAAAAATCCTAGAAGAGAGCATAGGAAGTAATTTCTCTGACATTGGCCATAACAACATTTTTCTGGATATGTCTCCTGAGGCAGGGGAAACAAAAGCAAAAATAAACTATTGGGACTACATCAAAATTAAAACCTTCTTCACAGTGAAGAAAGCAATCAACAAAACTAAAAGACAACCTACTGAATGGGAGAAGATATTTGCAAATGACATATCCAATAAAAGGTTAGTAGCCAAAATATAGAAGGAATTTATACAACTCAACACCCAAAAATCAAATAACCCAATTTAAAAAAATGAGAAGATGTGAACAGATATTTCTCCAAAGAAGACATACAGATAGCTAGCAGATACATGAAAAGATGCTCAACATCACTCATCATCAGAAAAATGCAAATCAAAACTGCAATGAGATATCACCTCACACCTGTCAGAACGGCTAAAATCAACTACACAAGAAATAACAGGTGTTGGTGAGGATGTGGAGAAAAAGGAGCCCTCATGCACTATTGGTGGGAATGCAGACTGGTGTAGCCACTGTGGAACACAGTATGGAGGTTCCTTAAAAAATTAAAAATAGGGGTGCCTGGGTGGCTCAGTTGGTTAAGCGTCTGCCTTCGGCTCAGGTCATGATCTCAGGAAGTCCTGGGATTGAGCCCTGCATTGGGTTCCCTGCTTAGCCGGGAGTCTGCTTCTCCCTCTGCACCGCCCCCCCAGCCCCCAGCCCCTCCCCACTCATCCTCTCTCTCTCTCTCAAATAAATAAGTAAAATCTTTAAAAAAAAAATTAAAAATAGGGGCACCTGGGTGGCTCAGTCTGTTAAGCAGCTGTCTTTGGCTTGGGTCATGATCTCCCGGTCCTGGGATCAGGCCCGCATTGGGCTCCCTGCTCGTGGGGACCCTGCTTCTCCTTCTGCCTCTCCCTCCCATTCCCCCTGCTTGTGCTCTCTCTCTTTCTCTCTCTGTCAAATAAATAAATAAATAAAAATCTTAAAATAATTAAAAATAGAACTACTGTATAATCACTAGTGCATTGATTGCACTACTAGGTATTTACCCAAAGAATATGAAAACTCTAATTGAAAAGGATATATGTACCCCTGTGTTTATTGCAGCATTACTTACAGTAGCCAAATTATGGAAGCAGCCCAAGTATCCATCTATAGATGAATGGATAAGGAAGATGTGGGTGGATAATTATTGAGCTATTAAAAAAAAGGATGAAATCTTGCAATTTTTGACAACACAGATGGAGCTAGAGAGTATAATGCTAAGTGAAATAAATCAGTCAGAGAAAGACAAATACCACATGATTTCACTCATATGTAGAATTTAAGAAACAAAACAAATGAACAAAGGAAAAAAAAAGAGACAAACCAAGAAACAGACTCTGAACTATAGAGAACAAACTGATGGTTACCAGAGGGGAGGTGGGTGGGGGGATACGTGAAATAGGTGATGGGGATTAAAGAGTGCACTTATTACGATGAGCACCGAGTAATGTATAGAATTGTTGAATCACTATATTGTACACTTGAAACTAATATAACACTGTATGTTAACTATGGAATTAAAGTTTAAAAATTAATAAAAAATAAAAATAAAAAGAAATGAGATGGACTTTTGTCAGTCTGGAATGGTTTAAGGTGCTTTTGGACTTGATAGTGGCCAGGAAGGTGGAGGAACTTTATAAGACCTTTGTGATTCCTATCAGTTTACTAAGTCAATAACTTCTACTTCTATCTTTTTTTTTTTTTTAATTTTTTTTATTGTTATGTTAATCCCCATACATTACATCATTAGTTTTAGATATAGTGTTCCATGATTCATTGTTTGTGCATAACACCCAGTGCTCCATGCAGAACGTGCCCTCCTCAATACCCATCACCAGGCTAACCCATCCTCCCAACCCCCTCCCCTCTAGAACCCTCAGTTTGTTTTTCAGAGTCCATCGTCTCTCATGGTTCTTCTCCCCCTCCGATTTCCCCCCCTTCATTCTTCCCCTCCTGCTACATTCTTCTTCTTCTTTTTTTCTTTCTTAACATATATTGCATTATTTGTTTCAGAGGTACAGATCTGAGATTCAACAGTCTTGCACAATTCACAGCGCTTACCAGAATCTACTTCTATCTTAATACACCCATCCCTCTCTTATGGACCCCTCCATTCACTGGTTACTTTTCATGGAAGAAAAGTGCTAGGACTTGAAGGAATTGAATAGTTTTTCAATTTAACTAATTTTTTCCCCAGAATCCATCCAGCTCAGACATTTGTTAGCTGTTTATGGACTTTCATAACAGAATCTATTTTATGAATTAAGTGTATTCCAAAAGGCCACATACAAATTAGTTGTCTGGAACTTTTCTAATTTCTTGATATAATGTTATAAATGGCATTTCAGGTTTTAGGCAAGCCCAATCAAATGCACTTAATGTCAGCCATTAGTAAACTCAAAGTGCTTATTATACCACTATGTGTTCTAGGTTGTAGAAATTGGGAGCATATGGTACAGGAGAATAAGAAGGAGATAGAAGGTTTCTTTATCCTTTGGGATATAGATTGACTGCAGTGAGATTTCCAAATCATCATGCTTTCTGGAGAGTCACTTCCCTATCAACTTTTGCACACCCTGGGTTTTTCCCCAGCTCTCTTATCTTTGGGGCTCTTGGGTTACATAAATTACATATATTTCCTCTCTGTAAAATTACAAGTTTACCATTGACTATCCTAAGGACAGCTAATGCCAAATAGATGCTAACAGGAAAACAATCTGATTGAATTTCTTATACTAACATACCCATGACTGGTAGTTAACTTTCTAGTGTTGCCGTATTTTTAAAGAAGGGCCAAGCAAATATTTATCAGCAGAATTCTAGGGAGTTTAAGAAAGTGAAAATGTACACTTAAGCAGAGCTGGGAGAGGATAAGGATATTTGGGAAATACCAGTCTATCCTTCAGAGCAGACATTGAAGCCTTGCTTTTTTCTAAAACTGGGCATCCATATATCAGCCTGGGCAGGGGATGTAGTTATCTTCCTAGAGTGTCAATTATCCTTACAGTAGCTGATTTAAAATATATAAACATTAAAACTAATACAGAAGTGTTAGTGATAGGATGCTGACTCATTTGAATAAAACATTAGACTTCAGTCACATTGCCTGCTCACAAGGGGCCACTTCGGGCTATGTTAGCAGACATCTGGGGGACCAGTTTGCAGCCTCTGGTCACCTGGATCCTCAGAAGAACCATTTGAGAAACCACATAGAACTGTTCCTGTGTTTCCGTTTCTTTGCTGTATGATCTCATAGTTTCTCTGAAGGTTCCACATTTTCCCAAAACGTAGGGTAGGGGGAGAGGGCAGGCGGTGGGTCACTCTGACTCTACTGTGTGCAAGTTTGTAAGTACTTTAAAATCTTCTGTTTCAGCCTAGTATAGTGAGAATTTCTGAAACAAAATGAGCAAGATTGTCTTGACCCTCTAGCATTTCCTCCATTTCGGTCAAGGTATCTCAGAGCTTTTCTTGAGGGGAACGTCATTAAAATAAGTAAAAGATGGGGGAGTTCATCATGTTATTGTTGATAATACACGAAGGTTTTTTGGTAAAAATGTGAGATAGAGTAAGATTTTGTCTTTTCCCTCATTTCTTTAATCCAAAACACTAGGTAAAATCAGTAACCTTTCATGAACATAAGAAAATTCCAAGGACAGAACTTTCCTGGGCAGTAGAAGGGATTGTTAGATAAAGGTATTTGACCCCTGACTAAAGTTGATGGAATACAGGGCTGGTTTGTAAATGCCTTAAATATACTATGATCTTAAATCTAGGTAGGAAGAGAAGTGGGATTTTGTTCTTTTCTTCCTTTCTTCTAAAAACAAAAAGGATTAAATCTCTTAATCTAGGCTTAGTGTAGAACCCAAACCACACGGTGTAATCAAGAACAGGAAATTCGCCCATGTGGATATCTCTATGGGTCTTCTATTTTCAGTATTAAAAACAGACCTGCTCTCCATGAGCCTAGAGTGGACCTTTATTAGGGCGGATATTTCCAGTTTGGCTAAAGCCTACCCTGTGATATTGAGAAACTCAAAGAAGTGCGGGCACAGGTCACAGTTAATAAAGGATAGGAAAGGGGAGAATTAATTACCTTCTTTTGTATATTAGAGAACACACTCATTTCTGTTACTTCCTTCACTCAGCCATTTGTCTCTCATTGCTTTTTCTGTATCAGGAGGTTTGACAGGGTCACGCCCAAGTGAGGAATGTGTGACATTCACAGCTCCTATAGGGAAATTCAGATTTTAAAAATTGAGGAGACTCCAGCAACCCTCAGTTTGTTTCCTGAGATTAAGAATTCCTCATATCAGTGAGGAATGAGGAGTGGTGGGGGGTGGGAGGAATGGGATGGCTGGGTGATGGACATTGGGGAGGGTATGTGCTAAGGTGAGCGCTGTGAATTGTGTAAGACTGTTGAATCACAGACCTGTACCTCTGAAACAAATAATACAGTATATGTTTTAAAAAAAAAAGAAGATAGTAGGAAGGGAGAAATGAAGGGGGGGAAATCGAAGGGGGAGACAAACCATGAGAGACTATGGACTCTGAGAAACAAACTGAGGATTCTAGAGGGGAGGGGGATGGGGGGTGGGTTAGCCTGGTGATGGGTATTAAGGAGGGCACGTACTGCATGGAGCACTGGGTGTTATATGCAAACAATGAATCATGGAACACTACATCAAAAACTAATGATGTATGGTGATTAACATAACATACTTAAAAAAAATTGAGGAGAAAATCCTGAGGTTTTGTGCATTCAACCACTGATCTTAGAGTCCCCCGGGGGCAGATTTTGTTGTTGTTGAAACAAAACTTTGCCCGTTATCCAATTTTCACTGTAGCACTTAGTTGACAACTTAGGCCCAAACTAAAACTTAGGCATGTCTTGTGAAGATTTGAATGCTTATTTTAGACAGTTACATTTTGAAGGTCTTCTCTATTCTGGAAAGACAACATATGACTGGGGAGAGAGGAAAGGAGAAAGAGAGGGAGAAAGAAACAATAGTTTTGGCTGCTGTATGTATAAAGCACTTGTACAAGAGCAGTCATAAAAGAGCCCCAGAGATTATTTGTTCCACTGTGAATATGACTCCCAAGTCCCCAAATTTGGTTTTCTCATTATGTTCTTTGAGAGGGGACTTGGGCTAGTGAATTCCCCAGGTAATTTTTGCCATCTTGCCTTGTACCGCCTTGTGTGGTCAGAAAATTGCATGTGCAGGTCTGTAAGTAAAGATGGCTGCCTTTTAGAGATGGTGTGGATGGTAATCACAATTGGTTCATTCTCAGTTTGCACACTCTGAGTCCTAACCAACAGCATCAGCAATGCTTCCTGCCTATATCAGTCACCTTTAGCTTGCATACCAACGAGACTGGGGGTAGAAGGCACTGCCTAACTCAAAAGCAGTGGTTTTTATAACAAAACCCTCAGTGTTCTCATCTCAAAAGATCTCAGATGAATATGGTGGGTTGCTATTGTTATCATATTGAAATACAGATGTTCCTAGGAAGGGTTCATATTGAACACTTACAAAAAGATGAAATGAAGAATTCCCCAAAGTAACCCATGGTATTCTGTGTCCTTGGAATCTGGCCATTTTTCTTTCCTGAGGCTTGCTATGAAAATTAGAGACCACAGCAAGTTATAAGAAGAGATTCCAGCAGGACACTGATGATATCACCATTCACCATTTTCTGATGGAATTGCTTGGTACAAAGGGCTCCACTGTGAATCGCAAGGTGCTTACTCAGAATTGCAGACATGCTCATCCCTCTGTCAAAGGAGAGGAGAGGAACCAACCAAGAAGAAACTCCGCTTTAGAAATAGGAGGATGCTACAATCTCTCAGCAACAGCATACGATGCATGATACTTGCCTAGTTAGCGTCCCACTCCATCTCATAGCAAAAAGATGAATAATTAAACCTTAAAAAGAACTGTGGAGTTTGAGTCTCCTCAGGTCAGTGAATGACTCCCTGGGACTTGTTATCTCTAGCTCTTTACATGTGCCCCTTTGTAGCACTGTCTTGCAACAGAAGGATGTTGAAAATGTCTCAGAGGAGAATCTGAATATAGGTCACAAATTCCTAATGGGTCTGGTTCTATTTCTTGTAAATTTATGTTATATTAATGTAATTTTGTATTTTCCATGCAGGGCTAGACAAGCTGAAGTCCAAAAATACATCCTAAAGGAATAGTTCTCCAGGGTTGCAAATGAGTTTTCATTGTGTCTCATAGAAGCCTGTCTTGAAGCTATAGAAGAAGAAATTTAGGATATTTTCCCAGGTCCCAGCCTCACCTCTCTGCATATTCAGCTAAGGGCCATGTGTAATAACTACATCTCAGAAGATTATCTTCCCCCAGCTCAAGGGTAGGCTGCTTCTATCTGCCTTCGTGGGACTGTGGTTCTTGGACCCTGCTGACCCATCTCTACACAGATAACATTGACCACTGCCAGAAGCACACTGCCAACTCTTTTTTGTTTTCAGTGCAGTTCCTTTGCCTGATGCTGTTTGCAAAATGCATTTAGAATTGACCTTCAGATGTGAGCTGACAGTAAAGGAGGATTTACATGGTGTGTGTGTTCAAGTTGGGTCTCTTTCTTCACTGCCATATCCTGCCTTAAGTGTGAGTCATGGTCTCCGGTTCCATACAAAGCACCCTTTTCCTGAGATTTGAATCGGACTCTCGGGTTCATTTTCTTTGTTAAATTTATGTTCTGCTTGTCTCCTTGCTTCTACTCAAAGTCTGGAGATATATGGCTGTTCAAGAAATGCCTTTCCAGGAGAGATGCCGGCTTTAAGCTATGTGTGTGCCAAAGGAGTATTGTTTTTCCAGGTTACTTTGCCTGCCCGATGGTCAAAACCTGATTCTTTTTGAAACTTTGAAGAAGGTTTATGGTGGTGGGAAGAGGATATGTAGATCTTTATTCTTTTGTGAACACAAAATATTACACACTCTGTGCCAAGCTGCTGAGTTCTGAACCTATCAGGGGAGATGAGAACAGAGATGAGAGGAAGAGGAGGGGATGAGGAACGGTTTTGCCCCAAACGTCTCATAGCCCCTCTGAGAGATACATTCCTTTGCTCTTCTGCTTCTCTTCCCTACCCCTCTCCGGCCTGCTTTCTGCCCCAAGGCCCACCTGCATGGACTACACTGATGGACTCTGGAAACTTCTGGCTCTCTCTGTGCTTAGCCAATGCAGATTAGAGGGAAGGGAGAGAATGAGGCCAAGTTTTTTATTTCCTGGCCCTGTCTCACTTAGGTTATCTTGGACTGGACATTCCCCTTGACATGAGGTACTTTCTTCTCTCTAGAAAGCCAGTGTTCTGTGATTCTACTTCTAGTTTCTGGTACCCTCTTCCTCCCTTTGACCCATTGGGCCTGGGGGTGATGGCAAATCTGTTGTGGTTAGCCCTAGATTCCTGCACTCTCCCTGCATGCTTCCCATTCATCCACTTATGACTGTGTGTGATCAGTCCCTTTGGAAATGGTCTCTCCTTGAATTATCATTTTTTTTTTTGAAAAAAGATTTATTTGTTTTAGAGAGCAAGTGAGACAGAGAGAGAGAGAGAGCAAGAGCACAAATGCAAGGGGAGGGGCAAGAGGGAGAGGAGAGAGAGAATCCCAAGCAAACTCTGCACTGAGCTCCGAGCCTGACATGCGGCTCGATCCCACAATGCATGAGATCATGACCTGAGCCGAAATCAAGCTGGACGCTTAACCAACTGAGCCACCCAAGTGCCCCTCTCCTTGAATGATCTTAATTTGAATATATATCTGATCTGTTAGGACTCTGGTTAATAGAACCCTTTTTGAACTTAGCAGTTAAATGATTTATTTGACTAATAAGCTCTTCACTTACGAAGCATATTCATCCTGGTCAGGTTTAGTTTGTATTCGTACTAGAGTAGGAAGGATGAATCAGGTTTTAGGGCATCTGGGATTTTTAACTTAGAGATTTGAAGGGAGGGAAAGGAAGGGGGGTATTTTTGAGGCATGGTTGAGATAGGAGGGGTGGGAAAGGACAAAAGTCAAAGGCGGGCTCGATCACAATGTGTTACCCCTGCCTGTGGCATGGTGAGGGCAGACGGAGAGTGCCCGTTTTTTCTCTACCTAAAAGCTTTTCTCAATACATGCTGCTGACCCCACCCCTCCCCCTCGACCCACCCCGTCACAGTGTATGTGCCATGGCCCTTCAGCAAGCAGATCAAGCAGCTTGTCCAAGCGCCCACAGTTTGGAATTAGCAGTCGGGATTTCAGCCCAAAGGAGTCTGACTTCACAGCCCAGGCTTTTAACCACTAAATGTATGTATTTAACCGTGCATGGTTCTTAGTGGCCTTTATGTGTCCAGGCCACAGAATAAATGAAGAAACCATTCCTTTGGTAGGAATCTTGGGATTTCAAACATTTCAACCTGGCGGGGCAAGAGATTTTAGAAACATACGAAAACTATGGAGACTTACAAGAAAGCGAAACAAAATCCATTTGGAATTTGTGACCACCATTCAAAAGTTCCTCGGAGACAGTTTTATCATCTCAAATTTGTGAGACTTCTTGTAAAGCGACCTAGGGAAGGAGCCAGAAACCACAGGGAATGTCAGGCCAGAGAAGACCTGTGAGGCAGTAATAATGACTTTCATGCTCACCATCAACCAGGATTTCCAACTCACTATCAACCTAGTTTGTCACTGAATCAGCCACCTACAGCCCCCAAACTCTTTATCCCACCAATAATCCTCTAAGCCACTTAAGCACTGGGTCTAAATATTTTTCAGCTGTTTTCCAGACAGGTTGTGCCAAAGAGCTGGTTTGAGGTGGAGGTAGTGAGTGTTAATATTCGAGTGAAGCAGGTTGCCTGCATAAGCCTGAGGGTGTTTTTAGTTTGGGGCTTAGATGTAAACGATCAGGCTGGGAGAGTGGCACACTGCAGGATGCCTGGGAAATCGTGCTCTGGAAACAAAGTGCTCGTCTCAACAGTCTAGGTGCTGCCTTGGCCATCAGCATTATCTGCTGAACGCACAAATCTGGTTGAGGTGAGCAGAGCGCAGGTCTCTCGTGCTTCCCACACACCTGTCGGAATATTAATGCTGCAAAGAAGAACTAGAGATAAAGGAGCAGCTGGGTTAGACTTACATAGGCAGTGGTTCAAAAGGTGATACACACAGTGCGTTTAGTCTAACAATTGTGAATTTGAGATTTAATCTTAACTGAAACTCGATGATACGTAAACTTGAAAATTTATTGGCTGTAGCAGAAAGCAACTCTTCCAGTCCACTGAAATCTCTGACATGCTTTAAAGACAACAGCTGGTTTGTTAATTTAGTCAGCTTATGTGAAGTTTAATCATGCCTCAGCCCTCCAAAGGATCTCAAAACTAGATGCACAAAAATAATGAACAAGCACAGTGACTGTTGGTGTTTCCTTAGTGGAGTTCTTATGTTGAATGGAAGTTGGAGTTGATGTGCACTTTGGTTTCCAAAAAAACAAAGCAAAGAAACAAAAATCCCCAAACCTCACTATATTCTGATGTTCATTCCCAGAAGTTAAGCATGAAAAGTACTTAATTAAACACCAACCAGATAAGGAGGCCTGTTAACTTAGTATGTTTCTTTTTAATGTGTGAATTTGGAAGTAAAAATGTATCCTTTAACAAACCCTCCAAGTGTAGGATGAAATTTAGTGGGATCCAAAAGTAGCTGGAGAAGATGTGTGAGGAAAATTCTGGGCCACATCTGTTACCTTTTTATTTTTTCTTTTCTTTCTTTACTTATTTTTAAACCATTAAAACTATATGTCACTCTACTGTCTTTTTTCATATAATAAAGTGTTATTAATTTAGACTTTTCTAGATTAGACATTGTGGCATTTTGGACACAATGGTTCTGACACCTTCTTTGTGATGTTTGTTAAGAAAAAGACTTGTTAAAAGAATAGAGTGCAAACGTGATTTCCAAGGAGAGTTTTAAAATTAATTAAGATCAAATCCTTTGCAGACTTTCTACATTAACTGTATGCTACTATGGACACTTGAATCCTAGGTTGTACTGAGCAATAACATGATGGGATGCTTGTAGAACTTTGGCATATTAATTAAGCACATGTTTTTCTTCTTTAAACCAACCTCATTTCACTTCTTGGCCACCATTTATTAACAGCAGGATATTTAAGGACAAGTTTCACACATTTTAAACTTGAGCTCTGTGCTTAGAATATTTTGCTTAAACTCTTAATGACTAATGGAGGAGGAATGGCTCATTAACAAACCTAGATAATTCAAAAGTCCACCCAAAAAACAACTATGAAGTCCCCGTTAAGCTCCCCACAGTGTGTAGGCGCGGGCTCTGCAGTGATGCCCCACAGCCAAAGGACAGAGCTCTGCACTGTGGTGGTAAGCACTCCAGCCCAGGGGAAAACAAAATGTGTAGGGCGCCCAACCATCCTGGCGAGAGGGTCAGGAGCGTTTGAGATGGCTTCATGGAGCATGGGACCTGGACTGGATCTTGAATAATTGACCGGGGCAGGTGGGAGAGGAATGCAGTGTGTTCCTTTTTTTTTTTTTTTTTTTAAAGAGAGAAAATACATGCATGTGAGTGGGGAGGAGGGGGGCAGAGAGAAGGAGAGAGAGAATATCAAGCAGGCTCCATGCCCAGTGCAGAGTCGACTTAGGGCTCAATCTCACAACCCTGAGATCATGACCTGAGCTGAAATCAAGAGTCAGACGCTTAGCCAACTGAGCCACCGGGGCATCCCTACAGTGTGTTCCTTGAAAAATGCTTGTGCAACTCTGGGTTTGAGGGTGAGGTAAAAAGTTGACCACAAGACCGCAGAGATCACATCTTCCCAGATTCCCCACATGACAGGATTACAAAACTGGGCAGCAGCTTTGCTAAGAGGTAGGTGATGCGTGTATGTGATTTCTTAAACTTAGGGTGGGGAAAAAGTGCTTTCTGTGACACCCTGTCCTCCTTACTGGCCAGGTTTCACATAGCTCTAAATCTGCAGGGATGATCAGTCAGGTCAGGGCTCCTCACTCTACTCGGGAGTTTGGTGATTTACTTCCATGGACCAGACGTCTACTTTGGGACTGTATTTCTGATGAGCAAGCAGTTCAGGGGCCATGTATATAGGGCTTCCACAGAGTGCTAACTGCTCCTGAGAAAGACCCTCCAGCTTCATGGTATTACTCCATACGAAGCCTGAAAGATTTACAAACAGGCAGACCAAAAAGTTCACCTCCAGCCGAGAAGACTTTAATTCTTCTTAGCAGCAGTTGGATAGAGAGGGTCTATGAATAACTTGATAAAACATCCAATGAAAACATAATTTATAGCTGCAATTCTTGTGGGGGATAGGGATGCAGGGATGAGGTTGAGACATTGTCTTTATGTAAAATCACTTGGTTTTTGGCTTTAAGTTCTTGGGCTTTTCTTTCAGCCAGCTCTCAGGAATGTTTTCTTTAGCTTATGCCTGGCATTCCATGACTTGCCATTTACATTACACTGTATTGGAAAGTTTCTTATGTGACAGCAGACCATGATGAAGGCAAATAGTATCTGGCCTTTTAATCCAAGCCTTACTGTCCAGTCAACTGCCTACCATTCCCTGTTGCCTTGGGAACCTGACTCACTTTACTCACTTGTTTTCTGCCCACCCTTCCATGGTTGGAACCACGGTTCTGCTTCTCTGGGCCGCCATCTCCTTATCTGTAAAATGAGATAATATTCACATTGACTTCATAGTGTTTTATATTGTGAATGTGGGAATGTGTAAAATGTGAATCCAGGCTATAGGCTTCAAGCTCCCCTGATAGCAGTTATGATTGCTATTCTGCTTGCATGATTTGTCTATTCCTACATGGCAGGGGAGCAGAACAGGTTTGGACAATCATTACCTGTAAGGGGAGAGGCACTAGCCGTTCAGCAGGAGAAAGCTGTCCGCAGGCCCCGCCTGGATGGCCAAGGCTTCAGGGATGGTAGAAGGAGGGAGAGGCCCAGTGTTCCCTAACTCAGGCCCGAAAAGGTTGGCTTAGGAAACAACAGAGCTGTGCTCTCTGGGATCTTGGTCTATGTAAGATCACCCCCCATGAGCATGACTGGCCTGGAAGGACTCAAGGCTGGGGTCCGTGGCATGAAAGCTGTAAACCATCAGTGAACTCACACAGTGAGATTGAATCCGACTGAATCTCTGGGCTCCCCTGAGAGCCTGCCCTGGAGACCTCTAGGCTGCAACAATGTAGGTGGTTTGCAGGGTTTTATTACTTTAGTAAGAATTCCTCTGAATTCAGTTAGTAATCATTGAAAAGCAACAAACATATTTAAGCATGAGGAATTTTTTCCTTCCATGATTATTTTGTCAAGCTCATTTGGAATGAATAACATTTTGAGAAAAATCACAGAATGGTTTTAACAGACCACAGAGTGTATATTAATATCACATGTAACTGCACTTACAAAATGCTAAATTTAGATTTTTACTTGCACTTACACAACATTTTAAAAGACACATATTTTAATTAATATACTACATGGTAGCTTAATATGATAAGGGACTCTCTGTGTGCGTCATACATTTTCATCTATGCCTCAACTATTAAGTTTCCACTGTAGTTCAAAATAGTATTTCTCCACCTGGAGGAAATGCCATAGCTCTTAGGGCTGTCTCCTGAGATCTGTTTGGTCTATGTTTCAAATAAAGTCGTAGGCAGCTGGATTAACAAAATGTCATGGACATTTATACTTACCAATAATTTTGATATTGTTGTATTGATCCAGAAGAAAAATTTCAGTCTTCAAGTCCCTAAATAGACCCAGAAAAGTAAACGTCATATACTAATAGAGTATTGTTTTAGAATATTGCAGCTGTATGCTAAAGAGGATTCTTTCTTGACTTGAGCCTCAGAAGTGACAATGGACTAAATTCTTTGAGTTCCCAGAAAAAACACTAGTAAACAGGGCAATATGCTTTCGGGTTTCTGTTCCTAGCTTTGACTTGACATCGACAAGGTGTTACTTTGGAAACTGTCTCATTTTAAAATAGGAGACTTGCTAAGCAATAACTACAACCAGTCTTTGTACGCATCATTAAGAAATTGACCAGACAAATGGAGTTTCTCCCTTTCTAATCAAGCGATAGTTGCAAAGAAGGCAGTTAAAGTCACTAAATGGCTCGGACCCAGACTCTTCTGTAAATAAAGCATTATTTTCAGAGTTGTCTCTTAGAGGTGTGGGTCTCAGGATAAATCACACAGAGCACTCTCCTCCTGCCCTGTATTTTAGGCAGGTGAAATTTGCCTAAAGTGGACGAACGCCCTGAGTATCTGAGAAGGCTCTCCTTAAGAGTCTGCAGGGAAGAAGAGACTTGTCATCACATATTGTAGGAGTCACATGATTTTTGTTTGTTGTTTTTTTTAACAATGAGCTAATTGAAAAAATAAGACCCTTCTAATTTTTCTTGGCCTCACAACTGTGTGATTCGTATAGCAGGAAAGAGTCCCCTAAGCATAATCCCAAAGAAGGGCACCTAATTTGCAGTACCTTTGGGAGGCATCCATGATGGCATGGCCAACTCCAGGTATCCTTGGTAATACTTCACAGGACAGCCACAGGCATTAAATAACATGATAGATTTGCATATCCACCACTATATACTAAGATAATGCATGCAGTAGGTGATCTCTGTATTATAATCGGAAATATAACCAGGGAGAGGACCACAGGGCAGGGATTAAAACAAATCATTTAAATATGATCATTAGAAAAAAAGACCGCATGTTCAGACATAATTTGTATCCTTTCCCCCACCAAACATTTTATTGAGCTATTTGTTCTCCTGTTCATCTCTGCTGTCTTGGGGATACAGGCTTTTTGGAGGGAGAGGTGGTGGTGTGGCACCTCGGCCAGGCAGACCAAAGCATGGGAGGTCCTCCAAGTGGATTCTGCTGCCTTTTTATGCCCAACCTTACTGTGAAGAGCATCAGAGCCTTTGCTTCCTCAAATCATGACGTGTTTACATATCCAAATGCTTTTGCATGATGAACAGTTTGACACAGCCATTAAACAATTAAACAAACAAGCTAGTAAGTTGTTGCTTTAAAAATACGCAGTTATGCAGGAGCCTGTTGGAAACCTTTTCCCTGAAAGATTGTTTGGATGTGTATCTTCAGCATCTCTCTTATCTTAAGTCCATTATCCTCTTTTCATGGAATTTCTCCCATTTAAGGAGAAATCGATCAGTATGTTTTGTGTGCTATGGAAAGAGGTTCTAAGTTACAGAATTGCTTTCTGGCCCCTGGAATCCCGAGCAGAGGGGAGTTGGGGGACAGTGATGTGGAAGGAGCTATGTATAGTTTAGTGTATTAGGGATCTTGGGAATAAGTAACTAGGATCTTTCCCAAATCATAAGACATTTTATAAGGCATTTAAAAAATCTGGCTGAGTGGAGAGAATAGACACATTGTAAATCAGCTAATACCATAGACTACCCTCAATAGGAGTTTCTCCCAAATCATTAAACCCACAAAAATTTGCAAGAATCCGTCCCACATTCATCAGTGCCACATTCTGTTACTTTGAATGTTTTTTGTTCATAAGAAGATACAAATGTCTCCCTCTAAACTATAGTCACCATTTTCACATAAACAGTGTTCAAACTAAACCCTGGAAAAAGAAAGGAAGAGATGGTCATGGTCGCATCAACTCTGTTCACATGTGAATATATGGGCTGGTGTTTATTTTCTCATAATGGCACACCTGGTGACAAGTTCCTCAAGGACCCTGATCTTCCCTTTAGCTGCACTTCCTTATGGAACCTGTCCTGGGCTCACTGTCAGCAATGTCCATGTCAAGGGTTTCACGAACATGGAATTTTGGTGGCTTTTCCTCCCTCAGAGGAAGGAATGGCATTATGTCTGTGTACAATTCCATGCCGTGCGGATGCCCCACAGCAGACATGATCTGCCTGGAGAATGTCTTCGCTCCTCTTTCACTTAGTTTCTTTGATCTCAGCTCCTGTTCAGGAGGTTCCTGCCAAGGTATAGCTTCACCACCATGTAATGAGAGTTTTCTGTCTCCAGGGTTTCGCACAGCTGGGGGCAATGTTAGGATGTTTAACCATTTGCCAGATCTGAGATTCATGTTTTATATTCTTTAGAACATGGGAGTCTTGCTTGGCTTCCTTGTTGATGACTTTGATGAAAACCTAAATCACTGGCGATATAAATGATACCCGGTGAAAGTTAACGAATAAAAATAGCCAAAGTAGGCTCAATTTTTTTTTTAAAGCACAAAACAATACATAATACATACATAATAACAGGAATTTTGTAATGTAATTTTGTTTAATTGGTAGTGAGATCATATGGTATTTGTCTTTCTCTGACTTATTTCGCTTAGCATAATACACTCTAGCTCCATCCATGTCGTTGCAAATGGCAAGATTTCATTCTTTTTGATGGCTGAATAATACTCTGTTATATATATACATACCACAGCTCCTTTATCCATTCATCTGCTGATGGACATTTGGGCTTTCTCCATAGTTTGTGGGTTGTTGATAATGCTGCTATAAACATCGGGGTGCATGTACCCCTTTGAATCTGTATTTTTGTATCCTTTGGGTAAATACCTAGTAGTGCAACTGCTAGATTATAGGGTAGTTCTATTTTTAACTTTTTGAGGAACCTCCAAACTGTCCACCAAAATGGCTGCACCGGTTTAGATTGCCACCAACAGTGTAAGAGTGTTCCTCTTTCTCTGCATCCTCGCCAACATCTGTTGTTTCTTGTGTTGTAAGTTTAGCCATTCTGACAGGTGTGAGGTGGTATCTCATCGTAGTTTCTATTTGTATTTCTCTGATGAAGAGTGATGTTGAGCATGTTTTCATGTGTCTGTTAGCCATCTGGAATGCTTCTTTGGAAAATTGTCTATTCATGCATTCTGCCCATTTCTTCACTGGATTATTTGTTTTTGGGGTGTTGAGTTTGGTAAGTTCTTTATAGATTTTGGGTACTAGCCCCTTATCAGCTATGTCATTTGCAAATATCTTCTCTAAATGGGCTATATTTTAGAACACATATCAACCAAAACCAAAAGATGTAATTGGTTCAGAAATAAAAATAATTAAATATGGAAAGAAATTATATATATCAATAAAATTAGCTACAGTGCATTCTAGGAGAACTCATTAAAACTTCTTAATTCCCTTTTTTAAACAGTTATAAGTTTGACAGCAAGAATTTCTCACTTGTTTTTAGTAGGAACAGATAAAAAAGCATTTTAAGTAAGAAAACCAAATAGAAATTATCTTGTGATATTTTTTATTATGTTTCTTTGGATTTGTTTTTATTGTAAAGATAAATTGATTTTTATACACATTAACATGCTTAATTAGAACACACACTCATTTCTGGACTAACAGATAATCCAAACTTTAGGATTTTCATTGAATTTAAACTATTTGAGTCTTCTCAAGGAATCTAGGGCAAGTAAACTTTGCAAAAGGAAGACTGTCCTTTACTTGCACCCACGAGGAAAATAAAGCAGGATTTAATAAATCAAAGTAGTCTCGGCTGCTTTTGACTACGTTAAAAAAAAATCTTTGTGAAGAAAAATATTTGTAGCTATGAGACCCTTCAAAATAGGATGGGATTTACAATTACATTGATTATTTAGCACACCCCAAGGGGTGAGAGTGGACATCCTTGTCTTGTTCCTGATCTTAGAAGAAGAGCTCTCAATTTTTCACCATTGAGTGTGATTTTAGCTGTGGGTTTCATATATGACCTTTATTATGTTGAGGTATGTTCCCTCTAAACCTACTTTGTTGAGGGTTTTTATAGTGAATAGGTGTTACACTTTGTCAAATGCTTTTTTTTTTTGCATCTATTGAAATGATCATATGGTTTTTATCTTTTCTCTTGTTAATGTGATGTATCACATTGATTGATTTGCAAATATTGAACCACCCTTGCATCTCTGGAATAAATCTCAGTATATCGTGGTGAATGATTTTTGTTAACATATTGTAGGATGTGGCTTGCTAATATACTGTGGAGGATTTTTGCATCTATGTTCATCAGAGATATTGGCCTGTAGTTTTCTTTTTTTGTAGTGTCTTTATCTGATTTTATATCAGGATAATGCTGGCCTCATAGAATGAACTTGGAAGCTTTACTTTCTCTTCTGTTTTTTTGAATAGTTTGAGAGGAATAGGTATTAACTCTGCTTTAAATGTTCGGTAGAATTCACCTGTTAAGCTGTCTTGAATGTACCAGAGTTTATTTATGCATTCAGCTACTGAAGGACATCCTGGTTGCTTCTGAGTTTATGCAATTATGAATAAAACTGCTATAAACATTGATGTGCAGGTTTTTGTGTGGACATAAGTTTTCAGCTCAATTGGGTAAGTATATAGGACCATGATTGCTGGATCTTACTGGTAAGACTATGCCTAGGTTTCTAAGAAACTGTCGAATGAATTGACTTCCAAAGTGGCTTTACCATTTTGTATCCCCATCAGCAGTGAATAAGAATTCCCATTGCTCTGCATCCACACCAGCATTTGGTATTGCCAGATTTTTGCATTTTAGCCTTCCTAATATGTATATAACGGTATCCCATTGTTACTTTAATTTGTAGTTCCTTGATGACAGATGATGTTAGGAATCTTTTCATATGTTTATGTGCACCATCTGTATATCTTCTTTGGGAGGTTTCTAGGTGATTTGTCCTTTGTTAATTGGGTTGTTATTTTATTGTTGAGTTTCAGGAGTGCTTTGTATATATTTTTAAATTTTTAATTAATTAATTTTTATTTAAATTCAATTAACATATAATGTATTATTGGTTTCAGAGGTAGAGGTCAGTGATTCATCAGTCTTAATTATAAATACCCAGTACTCATTACATCACATGCCCTCCTTAATGTCCATCCCCCAGTGACCCCATCCCCCCACTCCTCCCCTCCAGCAACCCTCGGTTTGTTTCCTATGCTTAAGAGTCTCTTATGGTTTGTCTCCCTCTCTGATTTCATCTTATTTTATTTTTTCCTCTATTCCACTATGATTCTCTGTTTTGTTTCTTAAATTCCACATATCAGCGAGATCATATAATTGTCTTTCTCTGACTGATTGATTTATTTTGCTTAGCATAACACCCTCTAGTTCCATCCACGTTGTTGCAAATGGCAAGATTTCATTTTTTTGATAGCTGAGTAGTATTCCATTGTATATGTGTGTGTGTGTATACACCACATCTTCTTTATCCATTCATCTGTTGCTGGACATCTGGGCTCTTTCCTTAGTTTGGCTATTGTAGACATAGCTGCTATAAACATTGGGGTGCAGGTGCCCCTTTGGGTCACTACATTTGTATCTTTGGGGTAAATACCCAGTATTGCAATTGCTGGGTGGTAGGGTAGCTCTATTTTGAGGAAACTCCATACTGTTTTCCAGAGTGGGTGCACTAGCTTGAATTCCCACCAACAGTGTAAGAGGGTTCCCCTTTCTCTGCCGCCTCGCCAATGTCTGTCATTTCCTGACTTATTAATTTTAACCATTCTGACAGGTGTGAGGTGATATCTCATTGTGGTTTGGATTTGTATTTCCCTGATGCCAAGTGACGTCGAGCACTTTTTCATGTGTCTGTTGGCCATTTGTATGTCTTTTGGAGAAATGTCTGGTCCTGTCTTCTGCTCATTTCTTGATTGGATTATTTGTTCTTTGGGTGTTGAGTTTGATAAGTTCTTTATAGATTTTGGATACTAGCCCTTTATCTGATAAGACATTTGCAAATATCTACCCCCATTCTGTCAGTTGTCTTTTGGTTTTGTTGACTGTTTCCTTTGCTATGCAAAAGCTTTTTATCTTGATGAAGTCCCACTAGTTCATTTTTGCTTTTGTTTCCCTTGCCTTTGGAGACGTGTCTAGCAAGAAGCTGCTGAGGCCGAGGTCAAAGAGGTTGCTGCCTGTATTCTCCTCTAGGATTTTGATGGATTCCTGCCTCACATTAGGTTTTTCATCCATTTTGAGTCTATTTTTCTGTATGGTGTAAGGAAATGGTCCAGTTTCAATTTTCATGTGGTTGTCCAATTTTCCCCACACCATTTGTTGAAGAGACTGCCTTTTTTCCATTGGATATTCTTTCCTGCTTTGTCGAAGATTAGTTGACCATAGATTTCAGGGTCCATTTCTGGGTTCTCAATTCTGTCTATGTGTCTGTTTTCGTGGAGTGCCTTGTATATTTTGAAGACAAGTCCTTTATCAGATATGTATTTTATAAATATTTTCTCCCAGTACTGCTTTTGTAGAGCTAGAAACAGGGCTCTTTCATACCCCAAAACGTTAGGCTACATACATAGATCAATAAAATGCAATTAGCTACCAACTGTGGTAAGGGCCTTAAAAATGCTGAGGTTACATTAATGCCTCAGGGTATATAACCTACCTCACTGCTTTTTATTATAGTAAAGCAATTACATTCTGGAGTCTTTTCTGGAAATATGCATTTTTATGGTTAGGCTGGCTTCCAGTTAGAAGTTGGCTAGATCTTATATCTTAAAAATCCTTAATGTTAAAGGGATAAAGCTGACTATACACATAAATTCCAAAGGAGATTTGATATCCACTATTTAAAGGACTAGGACTATTTCTCCTAATGATATTCTAAATAAAGAGTTGTACAGTGCAAATCCTTGTCACAACTTTGAAGTGGTATGACAGTGGGATGTCATAGTGGAAAGGATTTCTTACCTCGTTTTGGAAGATGCAGGCTCCATTGTGGTTTGGAGCTTAACTTAGACACTACAGCATCCACACTTTAGAGGTTTCAAAACCCATACTCAATTCTGCTACCTCTATTGTATTAGTAGGGATTCTTCCCCCTCTTACTCAAAGACAGCTTTCTATATAACATTTTCCCTCTCTCTCTATAGAGAGAATGTTTTTGCTGAGGAATACTGGATGACGTGAGTTTTTTCTTTTAGAGAAGCTTGTATTTTCTTGACTGAAGGGCACAAGGTAGTTTTTTAAAAAGTTAAAACAGTCAGCATTTCCCATTTTTCTTAATTGTCCTACCATAAACCTGCTCAAGCGATGATTAATTTTGATGAAATTTGGCCGATAGTTACTGAAATAAAATTTGGTGTTTGCTCTGTGGGATGGTGGACAAACATGACATCTCATGACATTGATCATCTTAAAAAGTAAGTTACAATTCAGGAAGAAACAAATTTGAGGACAGAATATCATAAAGGAAAGGGATTATTTTCCTGGAAGGGTAAGAAAAGGTATTTGGTAGACACAATGAAACAAAGGATTTTATGAAATTAAAAAAAAAAAAAAAGTCTTAATGCCAACAACTTGATGTTCACATAAGTATTTAAATCACAGAACTCAGGGTTACACTCTGTAGAAGTCAAAGCAGTCTGTCCCATTACATGTTAGTGATTTTTATTATAGGAAGAGATATAATTCAGTAATTTTCTAATCATCAAATATTAGGACAAGCTAACTGTTATAATTAACAATTTCAAAGTCTTAATGGCTTAACACAGTAAAAATTTACTTCTTGCTGCTGGAGGGAATGTGTGGTGGGCTCTACTTCATATGGTCGTAAAGCCATGGATTATTGATCTAGAGAGTACAGCATCCCCAGGCCTTTGGAATCCTCTTCTCGATCCTCTGCATCTAGTCTGCAATAAGAGATGAGAAGGTGGTAGGTTTTTTTTTAATCTTTTTTTTTTAACGATTTTATTTATTTATTTGACAGAGAGAGAGAGTACAAGCGGGTGGAATAGCAGGCAGAGGGAGAGGGCGAGGCAGGCTCCCTGCAGAGCAAGGAGCCGGATGCGGATGCGGGACTCAATCCCAGGACCCTGGGATCATGACCTGAGCCGAAGGCAGCTGCTTAACCAACTGAGCCACCCAGGCGCCTGGAAGGTGGGAGGTTTTTTATAGATCAGGCTTAGAAGTAGCAAATATCATTTCTGGCCCATGCTGCATTGCCCAGTCACATGTGTCTGCCTATCAGTGAGAGAGGTTGGCAAATGTAGTCTTACTGTATGCCCAGGAGGAAAATAAAACAGGATTTAATAAATCAAAGTAGTCTCTTCCACTTATACTACACCAAATGAAAAAAGAAAAAAAATCTTTGTGAAGAAAAATATTAGTAGCTATGACAACCTCCAAAAGAGAACGCAATTTATAATTACATTGATTATTTAGCCTTTCTCTATACTTTCAGGAAGAACTGACTTTCCAGACTTATCCTTGTGTTCTCAGAAGCCAAAAACCCAACCTCAACCTTTCTTCTGATGAATTGGGGAGAATGGCATTGTTTCCATTTGAAAATGTTGATGAATAGTAGGAGCAATTTTTTTCATCTTTAAGGAGCAAAGGTATAGACAATGTTTTATTTTTTGTTTTATATTAACATTATTTTAATTTTCTACTGCTCTGTGACAAATCACCTCAAAACTTCAAGGTTTAAAAGAACAATAACATTTTATTATTCTATCACAATTCAGAAATTTGGGAATGGCTCTGCGGGGTGGGTCTGGATTGTCTTTCACGTGACAGCAATCAGATGGTGGCTGCACCTGTAACGTCAGGATGCTGACGCTGCGGGGAGAGACTACTCATGTAATCTTCACATCTCTCCGTGTGGTCTCTCTGCAGGGGCTGGTTTGGGCTTCCTGTCCCTGCAGGTGCATCCGGGCAGTCAGACTACTTACAGAGATGCTGAAGGTTTCAAGGGATAGTTCTATGTCTTGAAGTGTCCTTAGCTGGATTGTTAGGTTCATTAGCTACCTTTCCACGGACAGTGCTACCAGAATTTCCACCACCATGTAACAAGGCTCGCCTTTCCTCCGGCTTCCAATTACATTTTCCTCACTTTCTTTTAGGCTCTCACTGACAGTGTCTTCAAGAACCTTTTCGATTCTGCTGACACTCTCCTTGGGGCCCTTTAGGTTTTCACTCACAGCCTCCTTTGGGCTCTTCTACCTACTTTGCAGACCCAGAGCTAATGCCACATGGTCTAGCTTTTTGTAACAGCAACACCCTACTCCAGGCACTGATATCTGTTTCATTTATGTATTTCTGAATAATAAATTACCACAAAAGTGATTGGCTTAAAAGAACCACAGTCCCTGCATTAGCTCGACAGCTTCTGTAGATCAAGGATTTGGGAAGGGCTCAGATGGCCAGTCCTGGTTCAGAGTCTCATGCAGTTGAAATGAAGCTGGGACCACAGTTGGCCTTTTCAGCAGGTTGTCGCGAGGATTAAAAGAGATGTTCATAAAGCGTTTAGTGCTGTGCTTGTCATGCCATCAGTGTTCAAAATAGATTAGGTCTTGTATAGTTGTGTGTCCTTCATGAAACCTAGCTTAACATTCTGCATATAATGGATTCTTTGTAACACTGACTTAACAGATAAAATAAGATAACGGAGGTTTAGGAACCATTTATTCCTCATCTCATTGTGAATTTCCAAGGATATTTTGGATTGAATTTATTGATTAGGTGTAAGAAAAAATTAACTATTTAAAGATAGCACTGAATGTCACAGGCAGAGATGAGGACATTGCATTTCTGTCACTTAGGCCTATTTTCTACTCTGTAAGCCTAACTACTACTTCTTTTTTTTTTTTTTTTTAAGATTTTATTTATTTATTAGAGAGAGAGAGCATGAGCAGGAGGAGGGGCAGAGGGAGAGGGAGAAGCAGACTCCCCATTGAGCAGGGAGCCTGACGCGGAGCTCCATCCCAGGACCCTGAGATCATGACCCGAGCCGAAGGCAGCTCCCAACCGACCTAGCCACCCAAGTGCCCCTAACCACTACTTCTAACAAAGTTTAACTTGCACTTGTATTTTCCCAGAAAGTTCATGTTGTGTCAGAATTGACTCACCCCACAGAGTAGAACTTCCAGTTCTCATTATTTTTAGTTCTGCTTCCATTCAGCCCAACAGTGGGTCCTCATCTGGCCAAGAGAAGACAGAACTTTCTGTGGATTTCCAAGATTGACCTTTCCTATGTTTGGAGAGATTATTTTTCATTGTCTTAGAGTGGCATTCTAGTGGATCTACCCAGAGAGCACTGCCAGATCAAATTGCAAATTTTTAGGACTATTGGGAGGAGCTAAAGATTTGGGAGGCTGAGGCAAGACATCCCCTGAGTGGTGCCCCATAATACTGGATCATTCCTCCTCACCCCTGCCTTCTGCTGATTGCATTTTTGAGGTACTGATAGAGAGAGAAGGACAAAGATGCAAGACCTGTAATTGAAAAGTATAACAATGGACTTGAACTGGTTTTTCCTTTTGGCATATGTTTAAAGGAAGAGAAAGGACACAAACCCTCTTAAAAATGCCACACATTTTAAAACCTGACATCTGACTAATCTATGGATTGCCACCATTGGGGATCAACCCAAACTGACACCTTGAAAACATTTTGGGGTTAAGAAACTTCCAAAAACATTTCTTAAAGTCATTCTCTTGGCACCTCATAGAATCTTTTCAGAAAAGAAAATCTGCTCAAGGAAGGTTTTTAAATTTTGTTTTGGTTTGGATTGATTTTTGGTCTGGCAATATTTTACTTATATATATGACACCCCTACCCCTGATCAGTTGAAATTAGTCCCTGAATATGAAAGCAGCCATAGGCCCAGGGAGGCATTCCTTTCTGGTTGGATTTGCAGCTTGTGTGTTAATATGTTGCAACATTGAAAAAGCGTAAGAGAACATCACAGATGCAATGCTCATGAATGGTTTCCAGTTAGTGGAGAATAAATAGACTTCCAGAGAGAAGGAGTATTGGAGAAGTCCCAATATTCATCATATTGGTTTCTGTTCAGAAAACCAAGTCATTCTTCTGCTGCCCTCTTAATTTTCATTACATTGAATGGACAGTTCTATAAGGAATGAAATGAACTGAAAAAATATGTGTGTCATTTCAGACATAAAATCAGGTTTTGATCTGGATGTCAGAGTAACGAAGACTTGCATTTCATAAAGAGCCACCCCCTCCCTTTTTTAATCCACTTTAGAAAATGCTAGCCTGGAAAGGGATTGACAGTGTCAGAAGAACTTGAGCAATGGTGAAAAGTTTTAGTCTCTAACATTTAAAAAAATGAAAAAAAGAAGTCAATGCTCTGCTTTTAGCAAATGTAATAATTTACTTATTACTGCTGTTGGCATTTAGAATTTGTTTCTATTAGTAAGATTTAGAAAGCTTTGTTAAGATATATGGAGATATTATTCTAGCTGATAAATTTGGAATCCTTGAATTCAGGGAATTTAGAATTTGCGTCTGGTTTCAAAATGCCTTCTTAAAAATAATATTTCATGTGTAACTTGCTGTGAAGTTAACTAGATTATGAGGCTGTTTCCTTTTTTATGTCGGCTGGACTCTTCTCATTAATGGCGTACCCCCCTGGTTCTAATGTTAAGTGGATTTGCGCCTTTAACAGAGCCCTGTGTTTTAAGGGGCAGACTTCTGTTTTGTATTCTCAGGTTACCCATTCAAGACTTCAAAGGCAGGCAATTTCCAAGAATATGTGGGGTAACTTCAAATAGGTTCCAAGAATCATGGAAGGTTCTAGAACTTTGAATTCTCAACTATGAATCTGAAAGATAAATGCCTATAAATATATGTGTGTCTGAGTATGGGGCTGCTATATTAGCTGAATGGATCACAGAGTAAAACACGAGGAAGGGATTTCTACTTCAGGGAGAAACTTTTGAAAACTTACAGGAAAAAAAAAAGTGAAGTCTGTAATGCTGTAATGCTGCTTATGGTGATCTGGGCCCCACATGGATTGTGGGAAGCCTTGGACTTTGGTCTTAGGCTTTCCTTTTAAATGTGCCAAGGTGTTCCATTTTTATGGCTTAAATCATGTCCTATCGTGTATAATTTCTTACTTTTTACACGTCTTTTGGCAAGAACATAATTTTAAGAGCTACTGATTTGTAGGTGCAAGCTTAGTGGTTTTATAGGTTTTCTTTTTTTGGGGGGTATAATCTATGAAGAAGGTGTACATTTTTTTGTAAAAACTCTTTTTTGCCGTTTTGATCTACTGAGCCCCTTCTCCATGATTCAATGGCAAATTGTCATGAGAACATTAACCACAAACAAACACATATTTTCTGCGATATGGATGTCAGAACATTTAGCCAAGTGATGCTAACTTGCAGCACAGAGCATTGTGCAAACTTCTAAGCTGTTTGCATGGGGGGAGGGCAATTCTGGCTTTTGTAGAACTAATACAGAATCTTAATCTAGGTGAGATCTGTGCTAATGCTCAATTTTAAGTTTTAGGTTAAAATTAGAAAACCACAAAGTCATGTTAGAACCATTTAGTGGCATTCAAGGTTGCTTTTCAAAGATGAGGGAGAAGGTTGGAATTGGAAATTGTCAAATAGTTGACAGTTTCAATCCAGGACCTTCAAGCTGTGCTACCAGGAAGTACCTGCACAGACCACTCCATCTTCTAGCGAGACGTGTTTCCTTTCCTTGTTGGCATTCTTTTTGGAGCCAACCCCACAGCCCCGCAGCCCTGCCTATTAGTGACAATGCAATTTTTCTTATTAATTTGAAGATTATAGGGAAATGGGAAGCAATTTCTGAGGCAGAACAAGGCAGTTTGTGTGTGTATGTGTTTGTGTGTGTAGGCATAGATCTGAACAGTATCTAATGAATATTTGATATAAAGACAGTAGTCCTTCAGCTGTGATGCACAATTACTGCTTGATAATGCCAAGGAAAAAGACTTCTAATACTTACTACTTATATTCAGAGAGTAACAGTTGGTTTCTCAAAGTACTCTTGGGGTATTCTGAGAATGTGTTTTCTTCTCCTTCTAAAGCTGGGGCAGAATTAGGGCAGATCTGGGTAAATTTGTAGACTGTTGGCTTTAAACCCATGGTCACCCTTGCCTTTCCACACTCCCCTCTCTTCCTCTCCGTTCTCTAAACCACCTGCCTCAGGGAAGTCCTTGTGGAAGGATTCCCCCTTATCCTCAGAGATACAGAACTTTTATTGTGCTTATTTTCTTATATTCCCTCAGAAAAATAGTTCTTTTTCATGAAGAGCAGTAGTGCCAGGAAGTAAGAAATACTGTGCTTTCCACAGAGGTGCATGCATTCCGTCAATCAAACACAAATAACCACCTCAATAACCCGTAATTACCACTGACAGTATAGTTCACACCTAACATGTAATCATCACAGACACTGGTTTCATAATTAGCCCCCTGACTAACCCGGGTGAGAAGTATAACAATGGAGAGGGGTATGTTGTATAGACCAGTTGCCAATGCTACAGGCGAGTTGATCCACCCTTCCCTGGTCCAGAGAGGAAGCTTGTAACTCCTCGCATCCCCCACTAATAAAACGTGCATCTGCAAGTGTTCAGAACGATCCTGACTGTGACAGTGTCAGTGCCTAAAGGAGAGTCATCTCCGGGTGTTCTTTGGGGAGAGAGCATTTCCACAGTGCAGAGTTCATGCAGCAAATCACAGGATGTGTGGCCCATTTGGAAATGAGAATAAAAGAATCCAAGCTGTAAATTCCTGTTCCTTTAGAGTGATAAGTTAATTTTAAATGTGGAGACATCATCCTGGATAAAGGAGGCCAAAAGCTTTCCCAGAACCTCCTGTGGTTGAGAGTCACTTCTAATGGTAGATATATTCAGGTTGGAGTCATTTTGCCCTGGTGACCATCAGCATAGGGAGCACTGGGCTGACAAGAGGACTGTGGACAAAGGCTGTGGAAGTAAGTGGCCCATGAAGCCCGACCCAGGTGTTCTAACCTCTGACACCATTGCTCAGTGCTTCCTGTGACTAGGAACACATTCCTGAGAGTATGAATCTAGGTTTCTCCCAGGAGCTTCCATCTCTATCCTTAGCCTCTTAGGCTGCTCCTTCCTCTACATATAAATAACATTCTCTGCTTTTCTCTCTCTTTTTTTAAATTAACATATAATGTATTATTTGTTTCAGGGGTACATTTTCTCTCTTCCTCTCATTAGCATATATTTAGTTAGCTACCAACTAGCCCTATGCTGGGCAGTAGGGACACAAAGATGACAGGGCACAGCCTCTGCCCTCAAGGAGTTCATATGAGGGACACACACATGGAAACAAGTAATGTCAACACACAATCAGAAAAGCTATAAAAGAGACAGAGACAGGCATTGAATAATGGGGAGGGACAGCAGGGACATGATAACTTCTCCTGGGAGACTTAAGGTGGGTCAGTAGCTTGGTAGAAGAGTTGATGTTTGAGATGGGTCATGAAGGATGAGTAGAAGTATGCCAGACAGAGGAGGAGGGAAATTAAGGTGCCCATTTGGCAAATTTAGATTTTATTGTGTAGGCAACACAAATCCATTTAAGAAGGGAGGGCATGTGGTTAGAATATTAGATAACTCTAGCAGCAGTTTAGAGGGCCCCTGTGGAGACTCTAAGACAAGGAGACAATGAGGAGGAAGATGTCATGGTCTAGTAGGCCAAAGTGAAGACCTGAAATAAGGTAAAAATTCTATGTGTATATGAGAAGGTGGATAAAAGTGATTTCTGAGAAGTAGGATTGACAGGTTTTAGTGATAGATGAGATTTGAGATTCCATGGTTTTCTTTTTTTTTTTTTTTTTTTTTTTTAAAGATTTTATTTATTCATGAGAGATAGAGAGAGAGAGAGGCAGAGGCAGAGGGAGAAGCAGGCTCCCCGCGGAGCAGGGAGCCCGATGCGGGACTCGATCCCAGGACCCTGGGATCATGACCTGAGCTGAAGGCAGACGCTTAACCGACTGAGCCACCCAGGGGTCCCATGAGATTCCATGGTTTTCAATTCATGTGGCTGGATAGATGTTGTACTTATTCATTCATTCATTCATTCAACAAATACTTATAGAACACCTGACATTTGTAGCACATAAAGATAATCAAGATGAAATTACTCTCCTCAAGGTCATAATTTTAGCTTGGCACAAGAATCATTTGGGAGATTTTAGAAATTCCAGTGCCCAGGTTGCACCTCAGGCCAATTAAATTAGATACTCAGAGGGTGGGCTGTGTTTGTGGAGGGAGTGGAATCCAGCATTAGTAGTTTCAAAAGTTCTCCAGGTGATTCCAAAGTGTGGCCAGGGCTCCAAGGAATCACAAGCTAGTCAGTCAACATAACATTGCAAAAACAGTGTGATAAAAGCTATAACAGAAATTGGGACATGGTCTCTGGCAGTAGAGAGAAGGACCATGTAGGTCTGCCTCCTGGCTCGGGGCAGCCATCCTAGAGAAGGGGCCACTTTAGTTGAAACTGGGAGAATGGGGTATATTTCCAGGAGTTGAAGTGGGGTGGACATTCTGCTCCAGGGGGCAGTCCTTGCAAAGGAATGTGCCCAGACAGAGACGAGTTGAGGAGGAGCATGGGGAGGGAAGAAGAAGGACACAACACATTCTACTTTTGGAGGCTGATGGGCCCATAGGACATCCAGGAAGAAAGGTCTGCATCAGTTGGCTCTATGAATCTGGAGTTTGAGAGAAGTGAGATCTGAAGGCACAGCGTCAGGAGTCTCAGGTTCATGGTTGAAGCAGTGGGGCATGCACAAGATAACTCAGGACCAGTGGGTGCAGTGTGTGTAGCCCTAATGAACACTGACACTTACTTGGGGTCCAGCCTCAGAGGAAGAGCAGTGCGGAGAAGAAGGAGCAGGGAGGGAGTGCATTCATCTTTGAAGATGTCTTCTAGTCTACAGCCTTGTTCATCTCCCCGGGATTAATTCCAATCTGGTTATTGTCAGATGTTAGTCATTGCATAATTCTAAGTTCTCTTTATACATGTGAGTGGGGAAATTTCCAGCAAAGGCCATTCACTTGTTATTACTATTATTTCCATGATGAAGAGAGCATCATTTGTTCAGACAAAGTCTAAACAAGACACTAGGGGTGTATACCTTCCTTGCCTTTAGGGGCTCATAAAAGTCAAACCATAAAATATAAACATGTTCCTTAACCACCAATTGAGAAAGTTGAAACTACTCAATGAAAAAAAGTACCTCTTTTCTTAAATCTTTGCCTTCATTTTCAGTCTTTACTTCCATTAGTCACTGTCTTTCCTTTAGTTACTGTTTTTGGAAATCAAGTTTAGAAGGTTAAGTGGAGAGCAATGGAGTTAAGGAGGAGAGAGAGATTTTTGAGTGTAGGAGGTGCTCTTCTGATTAATTCAACATATATTAAACATCAACTACTTGGTTAATAGAGTATAAATTTCTTGGTGGCAGGGAAGCAAATATACTCACTATTGAATCCCTACTCCAGGTTCAGGCACATAGTTTATGCTCAATAAATGTTTGTTAAGGAAATGAATTTAAAAATGCAAGCTGGCTTGGTGTGTACTTTGACCACAGAGAGAAAGACAAATCCAACACAGAGCTTGCTTTCAAGCATTTTGTAGTCTAATGAGGTTGGGGGAATCAGAAGTCCCCAAATTGTTATAATACACATTGGAGCATGACGAATTCCTTGTGGTCATACAAGCTCAGTTATAGGGATTTAGAGAAGGGAAAGTATATCACAGTAGGTGGGGGTTAGGGGTATAGCTCAAGAAATATATGACAGAGGAGGAAGAGTTGAAGATGGTCCTTAAAAGATGAATGGGACTTAGGCAAGTAGGAAAGGATCAGGAAGAAATGCCTGGAATGAAGGCAGACTGCAGCACATCCGTGTAAGAGTAGATGTATGAGAAACTTGGTGGCACTTAAGGCTGGACAGGTGGGTTATGGACGACTTTACCTGCTTTCCCTGAACACATCATGATCTGTCATTTCTTGAGTAGGAGCAGCCCCGAGCTCCTCTCAGTCCTTCACAGGCAAAGGCATTTCCCATAGAGATGAGCCACCCAAGCCCAAATGGGCAAAGAAGAAAAGAGGGAACTTGTCCCCTTCTCCTTCCCCTGCCTGTCCCGTACAGTTCTGAGGGAGACTGAGCAGGGCCTCCATCTAGGTGAGGAGGGAGGGCAGGGAGGAAAGGCTGTGTGTGATGCGTCAGCATCACTGCCCTATAATACCATGAGCCCTGGCATGGAGGAATTGTCTCATTTAGCTCTGCTAATGTCTCCTCCCTCCTTCCCTCGGCCCCGGAGTCTAACATATGGAAGAACTTCAATAAATATTTGATGAATGAATGTATGTGAATAAAGTTCAATAAACTTTTGTGTTTTACTTTTGGAATCCACTTGTAATGAGGTTAAAAAGGGCTTCTGTTAGACAGACGCAGGATTTATTTCTGGGAAGCAAAGATGCTGCAAAATCTGGCCAGGGTGCGTTGCGATGTTTGCGCGGCACAAAGCGCTGCCAGGTATGGGATTGGGGCTGAGCCAGACGGAAGTCTGCATTTGCTGCTTATTTCTATTACCCTGAAAATCATATCATATTGATGACAAATTTATCTCAGTCCTCCACCTAAAAGCTTTAATTACATTTTAAAATTGTTATTATTTACTCAACATTTCTTCAAAGCTGAATGTACCTTTAAAAAATAATTTAAAGTTTCTATAAATAAACGTGAGGACTTAAAAAATTTTTTGATCTTTTAGAAATTTAAAGTAGCTACAACTTCTCTTATATATTTAGTATGTAAATCATATGTACTATGTAATATTATATAATATGTAATTATGTAATATTATGTACATAAATACATATGTAATATGTAATAGCATTTTAATTCTTTTTAACTCCTTGAAAGAAGATAGTAGGAGAACTTTCATTGATGATTTTAAAGCCCATTCATCTAGAGTCTACTCATTTGTAATCCATAAGGTATAAAATATGAGTGTTAAAATATATCTGCTAAGTACATTGCTACCCTAGGGATGGTCAGGCATATTCTGCTTAACAGGGTGACAAGCAAACTGATTTTGGAGTGTGCTTTGGTGCTCTGAATACTAACAGTGAAGGCAGTAACAAATGAGTCTTCTCGGGCACCTGGGTGGCTCAGTTGTTCGGCGTCTGCCTTCGGCTTGGGTCATGATCCCAGGGTCCTGGGATGGAGTCCCATGTCAGGCTCCCTGCTCAGCGGGGACTCTGCCTGCTGCTCCCCCTGCTTGTGCTCTCTCTCTGTCAAATAAATAAATAAAATCTTTAAAAAACAAAACCAAAAAAAAAAAAAATCAAATGAGTCTTCTCTTTTGTTAGAGCAGTCCCAGGCCCTTTGAGCTAAAGGGTTTTCACACTTGGGCACAGTGTGCCTCTCAGGGCTGTGTGGATGGGCAGGACAGAGTGGCTGAAAGGCCTGTTTTGTGGTCCTCAGCCTTGGCCTCTCTCAGACTTCCATCCCAGGCCCCTGGGCAGATGGCACAGGCTGGAGGTGGAGGCTTGCGGCGCATTTCTCCCAGCACTGAGGTCACATTTGGCCCAAATAACAAAATCTCCACCAGTATGAAGGCAGCTGAGACATGTCTCTTCCCTCGCACTGACACCCTCCCACTGTAAGAGAGCTGATGAATAAGAACTGGCCCCTGATTTTGACAAGATTGCTAATCCCTACTCTGATAGAGACTTTGCTTTCCTTTCATCCTTATTCTGTGGCATAACATTGCATTTGTTTAAAGGCTTATAATAATTTTAAGGTTAGGTTGACCTTCCCAACCATGGTAAATAATAACCCTTGTTAAAACTTAAATGATATATTTATGGTCTTCACTGCAGAGAAGATGCGTTCACAACTTTAGTTGAATTCTTCGTCCATTCTGTTGGTCTTATCTCTGGAGGTCTTTGAACTTTTCTTTCCAAAATTACTTTAGAACCAAGGTAGAAACCCACCTAAGGATGGAGGAGGCCTCACATCTCATGCGGGGCAACATGAACAGACTGGAATCCTCTGTCTCCAGGATGAGACTCATGAGGTCTGCTGATAAGATTTGGTTTATGGCACAAGACAGTTTTCAGATCTGTGTTTCTGTTCATGATATTCTAGAGAGGAGATTTATTTGCAAATGTTTTTATTGGATTCTCCCAAGAGACATCTGATAAACTTAAAAGTACCAGCATTTCTGTGGTTATAAGACAAGTGTCAGAATGTTTATTCATTTACTTTCTCAGTGTTATTTCTACTCCATTTCCTAGTCCTGTTTCCCTCTTAATTCAGAAATGGAATTCAGAAATCTCATAATCAAGTATTTATTATTAATAGAAAAGCAAGCATCTTTTTTTTTTTTTTAAAGATTTTATTTATTTATCTGAGAGAGAGAATGAGAGAGAGAGAGCACATGAGAGAGGGGAGGGTCAGAGGGAGAAGCAGACTCCCTGCCGAGCAGGGAGCCTGATGCGGGACTCGATCCCGGGACTCCAGGATCATGACCTGAGCCGAAGGCAGTCGCTTAACCAACTGAGCCACCCAGGCACCCGAAAAGCAAGCATCTTGAAAATGTCTCCCAAATCTGACCAAAATCATTTACATAGTGTGGATGACAGTGGACTCTTAACTCGGATTTCTCAATTATAAAAGCTTGCAGTGCATCTTTTTCAGAAGAAATGTTTTGAATCTAATTTACATGGATGAGGCAATTAAGATGTGGGGAGATCGACTGGTTTCCTGAAGGTGATTAGAAATGTAGCTATTAAAATTTTTTGTTTTTTTGATTTCCCCCTAGGCTGCAAATGGAAAAGAACACATAGGCCTTCTCATATTTCACCCATGAATATTCTCCTCTCTTATAATCCACAATTGTTTCTCTTTCTCTTTCTTCTTACCACATACCCGTAGGGATTTTCCTGCCCTTACCTTTAAATCTGAGCTCCTGAGGAACACTTCTCATCCCACCTGATGCCATTGCTCCCAAACATGCTGTTCTGCTGCTTTCTTTGGTAACGAGCAGTTGGTGTGGGCTTCACAGGGGTATCCATTTCTCAAAATTATAACCTCCCTGTTACATCAAGGGGACTGAGAGGCATTTTATAAAACTTTCCAAAACTGTTTACACTGGTGATCATTATGACCACCAGCTCTATACATTGCCATCTTGGACCGTTTCTTGTGAATAAGAATTCACTCACTTCTGTTTGTCATTTGTGACAATAGCAGATTCTTGTTTAGGAGAAATGGGACTTTCTGTTTTTAGGCTTAGGACTTCCTTAAACCTTGCCTCCTGAGTTTCCTGATACATTACCCCCCCCCCCCCCCCCCCGCCCCGCCGGGAGAATATTTCAACAGTGTCCTCTCTTTTTGTTTTGTTTCATTTTGTTGTTTTGTGAGAAGACTGCATGGGCATTCATGTGACTGGTCTGCTAAGGCCACAGTGCATTTTTCAGTGATAACTCTCAGTGTCCAGTTTCCTCCCACGGGCCTAAAACAACATAGATCTTCATTCTGGGGTTAGAACTTCTCTCTGGGATTGCAGCTCATTTCTGAGCCATATAATTCATGTTCACTAAAGGAGAAATTCTCCTCCCCCAGTGGGAGGCTCTGGACTGTATCTCAGGTAGGCAGCATTTGCTGATTTCAATCCTGATGTGCCTGCCAGGAGGTTTCTGAGGGTGTCCTGGAGAGATGCTGAAAATCTTTTCAGGTACCCACGGTGATTTTGCTCGAGTGCTGCCACGAAGGGGTTATCAGGGCTCCTCTGTGGTAGATCCTGACTTCTGGTATCTGTAAACCCCCCCCAGGACCACCACTGCCTCAGGTTCCCTCTGAGGGTTGTCCTTTCCCTTCCCCTAGTCCGTGTGATAGAGGTGGTGCTGGACATTGCGTCTCGAATCAAGCTATGTGAGGAGTTTGGTTTTCTCTGTTATGTCAGCCAATAAGTGATCTTTTCTTGCTTAAAGTTATTTGGTCACTTGCAGCCGGAACCCTGTCTGATAGACTTGGATGGTAGTCAAGAACTAGGGTGTGTATGTGTGTGTGTGTTTTCTTTCTGTTCTTCAGGAATAGAAAAAAGGATGAGGAACTCACCCATTCTAAAAATGTTCATTGGTAGATTAAAAAAATTATTTAGAATGACAAAATAGGATTAGTAAATTTTTAAAAAAGCCTTGTGAGAGAACAGAAAATAGAAAAGAAAATGAAACAGGGGCACCTGGGTGGCTCAGTCTATTGGGCATCTGCCTTTGGCTCAGGTCATGATCCTGGGATCAAGTCCTGCGTGGGGCTCCCTGCTCAGCGCAGAGTGCTTCTCCCTCTGCCTGCCCCTCCCCCTGCTTGTGCTCACTCTCTCTCTCTCAAATAGATAAATAAAATCTTAAAAAAAAAGAAAAAGAAACAAAACAAAACAAAAAGACTTCTAGGTATACAGGTCACTTACAATCACAGCAAAAGATTAGCACTTACATGTTTGTATCATTTATCATTTGTATCATTTGTATCATTTAATTACCCACAGTCTGTTCCAGGTCACGTCCACAGTTTGACCCTTTCTATGTCAACTATTAAATAATCTGGTACAAAATATAGGGTTTTAAAAAAAATATTTATTTATTTATTTTTATTTGAGAGAGAGAGAGAGAGGGAGGGAGAGAGAGGAGGGCAGAAGGAGAGGGAGAGGCAGACTCCCTGCTGAGTGCAAAGCCCAGTGTGGGGCTCCATCCCAGGACCCGGAGGTCATGACCTGAGCCAAAGGCAGATGCTTAACCGACTGAGCCACCCAGGCGCCCTAGTTTGGTGTTTCAAATAAACTTTGTTTTGAAATGTGGTTAGTTTCTTTGACCTTGGGCAAGTTTCCTCACCTCAACATTTTAGGGGTATTGTTATGGACATAGCATATGTGGAATGTGTCTATTGGGGGCTGGAATGAAGCAAGCAGTCAAAAGTAGGAGTAGCTGCTAGTTATTATCACTGCCTTTACTCTGACCATTTGCTAGAAACATGTGTCTCCCTCCAGGTGCTCCTGTTTTTGTGGGTCCTAGTCAGGGAGCTGCCTCTGGCCTCAGCCTCCTCCTGTTGCTGGTCTCCCCTGATCATGTGGAAGTTTAGCTGCCGCTCCTATTGATTGTTAACTACCAACAAAGTGGCCACACCCAGAAAGTCTCCATCTCTCCTCCCTAGTTATATCGGGGCTTCTGATTTTTATTATAAACAAGGAAGAACATAAAATTTAGTTACTTAAGGCAGAGCTCAGTGATGAAACAATAGGAAGTGATAGACTTGATTCCTCTCTGTGTGAACAGTTATGTCTATAATCCTGCTGACCAATATTTAAAAATCTGAAATCACCCAATGGTTAATTAATATTATTCTATTATATGCTACCTCAAGGATGGCAAGTGTAAGACTTCTGCGGGGCCATGTCCCACATCAATTGTAGCTGTTTCTCACTGAGCCTTAACTTGGCCTCTGAGTCCTTCTCAACTCAAAACACCTGGCAGATAGCAGCAATGGGGTATTAGTACCTAAGCTGAAAATGTGCCCCCTTCAACCATGGGTTTCTGCAATTTTGAGATTTTATTATTGAAGTTGCTTACCTATTTTGAATGTAATACTTGAACACTTACCTATTTTGGTGGTGGTTGGGGGAGACTTCTGGACTTTGCATTTTAAATGGGGACTTCGGGGCCGAAGATAAAGATTCTGACCGAAGGAGAAGAACAGCCAGCTTTGAGAACAGTGGAGGTCCAGAGAAGAAGATCGGAACGCTGTGCTAGGGGATGAAGGAAATGGACGTGGAGAAAGGTCTGGCGCCTCGGTGTTCTCCGGAGGGCCAGAGAAAACTGTCTTAGAGTTTGGGAACAGTTTTGTTGATGTGTTGACAGCTAAGGTTAGAGTGGCATTTCCTTTTGAAAACCCGAAGTGTGTAGAAAATGAACTCTTGCTGAATATTTCAGTTTCAGTTTAACTTCTTCCTGTGTAACCAAAGTGTGTGTGCGCGTGCGTGTGTGTGTGTGTGTGATGTTTTGTTTGTTTTTGGCTACTTGGAGTCAGTTGTATCCTAAAGAGGGGAAATCTGACAAGACAGAAGAAGTGATGCAGCAGGAAGCAGATCACCACAACAGTAGTTTTATATTTGTGTCATGAACAGGCAGGAGACAGAGTCTAGCACATTTGGTTGATGGGGCAGCAAATGTGGCCAAGGTGGATCTCATGCCGTCTGTGTTCTCAGACTTTGGTACCATCTCCCGCCTGGTGATAGTCATTTGGGGTTGGGTAAAAATTCTAGCAAATAAAGATAATTGGTCACTAAAAACCTTCTAGAACCTCAAAAGTTCCAAATTAGTGATGTGAGGAAGGATTAGGCAGGGACATTTTCACTTAAACTTTAGTTATAAAATTACCAATTTACCAAACAAGTACATTAGGTGGGAATATAAAAATATTAGTTAACATTTCATCACCTGTTTATATATATATATCTGACTTTGTTATTATTATCTTCATTTTACAGGCTCAGAGGTTTTGGGTAGCTTGCCCAACGTCATCATCTTGTCAGTGACCAAGCTTTGATTAAAAGTGGGTCTGACTGATACTAGAGGATAAGCTCTCAACCACTCAATTATGCCACCTTAAAAACTGATTCAACATAGTAGTCGTTAAACACACACGCACAAACACACACACCCCCCCCAAATTAGGACATGATAGCTGAAATAATATAAAAACATATCTTTTAAATAGAACAACTGCCACACTTTCTAAAGTGTACTCTTTCAATTGAACATATGAATAAAAGTTAACTTTATTTTTTTTTAAAGATTTTATCTATTTATTTGACAGAGAGACAGCGAGAGAGGGAACACAAGCAGGGAGAGTGGGAGAGGGAGAAGCAGGCTTCCTACTGAGCAGGGAGCCCGATGCAGGGCTCGATCCCAGGACCCTGGGATCATGACCTGAGCCGAAGGCAGACGCTTAATGACTGAGCCACCCAGATGCCCCGAATAAAAGCAAACTTTAATTAGTTGTTCTCATAATCTTGTTGGTAGAACAACAATTGAGTTTCTCTGTTGCTAAACTATATTTGTGCCACTCAGATCACAGTGATTTCATGTAGCAGGGGATAAGCTAAAATTCTTCTGGATAACTTCATTGATGGGAATGATAATACTCAAATTCACCAGGTGTGAGTGTAGATGTTCTCGGAGCAGATATGCTTGCAAAGTGTGAAGAGTAGTTTGCTTGTGAGAGGGGTGATTATGGTAGCCCTCAGATTGTTTGTCACTGGTACATAGTGTTAGAGGAAGCTGTGCATCTTAGAGGAACTGGAAGAATTTTTTAAAAGGAGATCTGTATCATCTATTAATAATGTCTTTAAAAACTCTGTCTTAGTAAGAAAAGACTTTTCTCTAGAAAAATCAGAATATGAGGATAGGAGCACATGTGTGTCCCCCATCCTTAAATGAATTCAGTTTGCAGAATGTCTGTTTCTTCTGCAAGTATAGGAAGCAGCAGTCCATGCAGTCAGTTATGAGGGATGGCGGGCAGGTGACAGCATGTAACATTTCTGGGTTCTGACAGTCACAGGAGACACAGGACCCAGAACTTGCAGCAAGTGGGTGTGAGGCTCCTCCTAAGCCTCTGGACCCGGCCTGACTTTTGTGACTGAGTGGGCCAGAACCACGGACCATGGCAGCAAGGAGATTGGAGCCCAGGTCTGAAGGAGTGAGACCTCCTACAGGAAGGACCACTTTATCTTCAGAGGATTCTGGCCGGCAGCTGGGGTTCTGTGGGCGGGCATTCTGAGCAGTGATTGCATACGCTGTCTTACAGAAACCACTTCCTGCCACATCTTCTCCCCAAACTATAACCCCCAAGAGAGAGGCAAGCCACTAATATCATGGATTCCTTAAGAACAATAATATTTGCCCCTCCTCTATGGTAATTCACAGAACATGTCACCCTTTTCATCGTTCGCTCTGGTTATATATTAATACCTAACTTTTATGTATTGCAGTCAGCTAGTGTGTGTGTGTGTGTGTGTGTATAAACATCTCATTTAATCCGGGTAACTTTATCAACAATATATGTGTATGTGTATATATATATATATATAATAACTTTATAAAATAGTACATCTATTATATTAAAGAGGAAACTGGGACACAGCGAAATTGACTGATGAGCCCCAGTGGTTGTAGCTAATGAGTCACATAGTCTGGATAAGAACACAGGGTTCTGATTGTGAGTCCAGGGTCCTTTGGATTCCCCCAGTTGTTTTTTTTTAAGATTTCATTTATTTATTTGAGAGAGAGAGAACCCCAGCAGGGGTGGTGGGGAGGGAAAGAGGGAGAAGCAGACTCCCTGCTGAGCAGGGAGCCCGATGCGGGGCTCGATCCCAGGACTCTGGGAACATGACCTGAGCCCAAGGCAGACGCTCAACCCACTGAGCCACCCAGGCGCCCCTCCCCCACAGTTCTGACTCACTGTGAAGGCCACTGAGTGTCCCAGGCATGCTTGAGTCAGGACCTCCCAGGGATATTTAGCCAGCTGGCACAAGTCCTCAACATAAGAGAGTGATGGTGCCACGACAGTGCTTGCAACATGCCCACCCGCACCCATGGTGTCTGACTGCCCTGGGCTCGACTCCATTTTTACAGGCTTTGGGTAGGCTTTTGTTGGCTGACCTTCCACAGTGGGGGAGTTTAGTCCACTGCTCAACAACATATGAGTCTATCTGATGTGGTGGGAAGAGGGAGGTGCTAAGCTGACCTGGGTTTGAATCCTGGCTGTAGCACTTATATGACACTTCTGTGTCCTCTGTGACCTTGATTTGCCACTCTGTGACATGAGGGTGGCGGTAATTTTCAGAACTGGTGTGGTGGCAGGGGATTCATCAGTGCTTATTCCTGTTTCCAGAGACACAAGTGGCCCCAGAAGTGGACGGTGGGGTCCTGCTGGGCCATGGCCTCAGGGACTCGGTGACCATTCTGGACCAGAGTGTCAGAGATCTGAGCCTTTCTTCTGTCCCTCCTTCCCTGCGAAGCCTCTGGCTGTCTCTGCCTACCTTTGCATTCTGCTGATTGGAATGGCTGAGAGGCTCTGAGAGGTTGTCAGGGTCCCCCTGCTGCTCCCGGGCTCTCAGGGATTGCCTCCAAACGGTTAGCTGAAACATGCACTTCAGCCGTGTGGGCGCTCAGGGAGCACAGCTAACCGGGGAAGATTTGGGCGGTGGCTTACGTGTCACTGTCCTAGACACCAGACCGGCAGTCACTCTCCACTTCTCGGGACTGGGCGCAGGGGACCAGCTTGGACGTGTCCTGGTGTACTGTGGCTGGGAGACAGCAGAGGGCACCTCTGGCCTGCGCCTGCGCCAGGAATGCAGACAGCACCCCCAGAGAGCCGGGAGATGTCAAGTAACCCATCCCCCACGGTGGCCCCAGGGACGGCGGCTCCCTCCAGTCCTCCTGCCTCAAAACATGACATGGGTTTCATCCGCATTTGTTCTTGACTCCACCACTTCCCTTGTCTGCTGGGGACAGCCCGTTGGTCTTTCCTGACTTCTGAGTGAAGAGGGAGCTTTGGACTCCGAGGGGGTGGTTTCCCCAGAGAGCCTGGGGACTGCGTGCAGTAAGTCCTCCAGGCCTTTGTTGAGAGAGGCCTCCGGTCGTATGTGGAACTTCGGTTTATTAAATCTGATGAGTTCTATATTTCTGCCACATGTCACAGATCACCCACGTTGACTGAGCCCTGCCAGAGCTGGGCTGCTGTTAGCCTGAAATGAAGCCAGATTTTTTAAGTGGGTGGGGGTAATTCCAGTTTGGGGCAGTAAATTATATGGTTCTGCTTGATTTGCTTTGCTCTGGGCTGGGAGAACTCACGATGGAACATAGCTTGCAATGTGTGTGTGGGGGGGGTGGTGGCGGAGCAGGAGTGAGGCGGAGGGGAGAAGGAAGAGAGAATTGTAATTTTCTACAGTGAATGGGTTGAATAGCGGATAAGTGTGTAGCCCCCCTGGCCTTTCTTTTCCAACCTCTTCCCCAGCTCAGGCACTCCTTTTCATTTTATGCTTTCAAAAACTTGGGGCTGGCTTTCTAAAATTCCAGGAAGAAACTTGGGGACTCAAGTTACCCATGAAAGGTAACAGAATTCCTTGTCCTCCCATCTACTTCTCTGTCACAGAGGAAACTCTGGGGATTAGAATACCAAGATATATGCTCTTTAGAGGTTGATTTTTCTGTTATGAGGCTGTTGGGCTTTGAAGGAGGAGGCTGGAGGTGGGAGATTACCACTGGTTCTGCCCCACGTTTAAGTATGGTCAGTTTCAGGGAGGACGCACATAGAATGGCACAGATAAAGAAATAAGGTTTAAACTTCATCTTTCGCTTTATTAATGGGAGGTTAGAATAATCTGGACCTTAGGGGCAGGGGATGAGTATAGGAAAAATATATGAGTATAGAAAACCTCTCAGGACCATCATGAGGTTAGGTGAGAAAATGTGGGTGAGTTCTATTGTGACAACAACAGAGCTTAATAAACTTTTTTTTTTTTTTTTTTTTTTTTACTTTCAACACAGTTCTGAGGGTGGATTTGGGCTGTTGTCAGGAAACAGGATCCATTTGTCTCCTGTGACTTTTCTTTGAAGGGGCAGGGCTGAGCTGTCAGACCGAACAGTGTGACTTTCCTGGCCTTGCAGTTCAGTGGAAAGGCCTGTAGTCTAGGAAGAATTTTTATAGAGAAACGAGGAATCAAATTTTGAAGACACTCTGTATTTATAAAAGTGCCCTTCATTTTTTCCAAAACAAATAGACTTAAATAAGCCCAAGATTGTATTCCTTATTCAGGATCACTCTGCATGCTATTCCAGGTTTGGAAACCTACAAATAGTTTAAAAAAATTTCACTGAGATCCAAAAAGCATCAGAAAAATTCCTAAGTGAATAAAACACTTCTTTCCAAATTCAGAGAATTCTAAGATATATATTTTGTAAAAATTTGCTTCAAAAATCATAATGTTGGAAAATCTTAGCTGACCAGAATGGTGAAAACTTCTTTCTTGCTGAAACATTTATTTGCACTTGTGCCCATGTGGGACTGAGTTGAGTTGAAGGTGGATGCATCAGAATGACAGAAGGAAATCTTGGGCTTTCTTCTCCACTATTAAATGATTTGTTGAAAGTTTGGACTCTGGTGAAAATCATGGCTATCCAAAAAAAAAATAAACTGACTTTCTTCATTGATCTCTGTTTTGTTCTGGAGGGTAAGCTCCTTGTTCTCTGGCTGGCACCTAAACACCTATCTTAGGTTAAAAAAAAATTTTTTTTTTTAACATTTCTGCCTCTTATAACCTTGTGGATAAAAAGCTTAAGCAAAATTTTTAAAAGTCACTAGATTCCAAAGGAAAAAAATTATAATTCTTTGACAATCAAAGGATCGTTTTTGGAAATCAAAGTGTCGAGCTGGGAGGACTTGTTCAAGATGCCACGAGGTTGCCCCGTTGGAGAATCCTCCTTTTTGCTCACACCCATCTCCCTTCCCATGCTCGGCTTCCCAGCTGGTCCCCCACCTCCAGTCCTTTACTCTCCCTAACCCAGGTGCCAGCAAGCACTCTGTTTCTTCATGTTCTCTGCCTGGGCATGGTCTTTCTCCATCAAATACTCAATCTTCCCAACATATATTACTACAGGAAATGAACTAACAACAGTGTTGATAACTGTTTCAGTTCTATTTTCTGATTCTCTGACTATGCAAATACTTTTCCATGCAAAGTTTTCAGTGATATTTTCTCCACTGTTCACACAGCCAAAACATAAACCTTATTAAAGGAACTTATTCATTTGAAATCTCTTGAGTAATAGATTGTGCTCTATGCTATTACATGGAAACTGCTAAATCTCTCCTGAAAAGCACTTTATTATAGAATGCCACATGTATTTCTACTCAAATTTCCTGAAATTGCACCATTAATAAAACAAACATTTATGATTTTCTAAGTATTGCAGAGAGTAAATTGGTGCAGAAATAAAGAATCCTCTTCAAAATGAGAAAAAAATTAGGCAGGCTTTGAAGACAATTGGAGGACCCTACAGCCATCGAAATAAACTGGAATCTTTTAATAGTTTTGCTTATTCTCATAGCCACAGGATTTATATTATTTAATTCCTTGGACTCTAAATGTACACCTTATACATTTTTCTATTCTCTGCATCATTATAACTCAAACCTCATTTAGTTCCCTTCTTGTGCTAGATGACATTGTATATTCCATTGAGCAGGACTTGAAATGGGCAGGAAGAGGCACAGGACTTCATTAGCTCAGACCACATGCCTGCTCTATTTTCGAGAATTGTTAGCTTTATTTTTGAAGTGGATTAGCTTTGAAGGCAAAAGAAGAATAGGGGAGGTATGCCTCAGAGAAGTCGGCAACTTCTCTGACAGAACTTAAGCTGTAAATAGATCTATATTTTGTCTTCCATATATAATTTTGGACAATGAATAATTATTTTCCAGCATCCATTAAAGAACATCCCTCCTGACTCCTCCTTATTCCCCCTATTCATTCAGTACATACTGTCCAGCATCTCAGCCTTCATAGTGCTGGTTTAGCCACAGGGGGAAGCAAAGCCATAGGAAATAGTCTCTTCCCTCTCAATTTGTTCACAGTTGCAACCAGGGAGAAAAGCTGTAGAACGGAATATGTTAAGTAACAATGAAGCAATAAGAGAACAAATTATGATATTAAATGGGAGCCACATCAGTGCATTTTGAAGGAGCTCAGAGGGAGGAGAGAGCTCAAATGTGAAGGTGGCAATTTGGTTGAGAGACGAAAGTTTTATGTGTATGTTATTCACACACACACACACACACACACATGCACACATACACACACATTTTCTGCCCTACTCTGAGTCTTGGAGGGCTTTCTTCCATGGACTGTATTACTGGCTCGCTTGCACTCTGACTTCCTGTTGGTTCAGCCAATGGTAGGCAGCAGCCGGTGAGTGGAGAGGGTGGAGCGGTTTTTCTGCTGGCCCCTCCCTGCTTGGCTGTGACTTTGGCGCAGCTGTGAGGTCCTCTCTACCTTCGGCCACAGCTCTTGTCTGGGCAGCCCCTCCTCTTCTGTGCAAATGGAGCGGTTTACAGATCTTCCTTGCTGTAATTCCCTAAACACTGACCACACCTCTGGAAAGAGTCCTTTCCCTGGCTAAGGCTTCCGAGTGCCATCATCCTGCCACCTGCTAGGACTCTGATTGACACCAGAGGCTTTCTAGGTGCAGAAAACAGTATGCATGGAGGCCAAGATAAGAAACGAGCTTGGGCACATCCAGTCAGACGAGAGGAAAAGGCTAAGTGAAGAGGGTGCGTCACACAAGGTAAGTTTGGAGACAATGCTAGGGAAAGACAACAAATACCGAGATGTTTGGAGTCCTCCTGTGAAAAGGAGAAGGCACGGGAGGTTTTTGGGTAAAGAAGTCACATGATAAAGTAGTGTAGAAAAATCGGTCTGGTGGTTGAATATGGATTAGAATAGAGAGACTGGCCATAAGGAAATCGTTTGGTAAGCTGTGACAGAAATTCTGGAGTTCTTGTTGAGGAAGTGTCTTGGTCTGTCATGTAGAGAGCACACTCGAGAACTTGAGTTTCCAGCCCTGCAGACCCCCCGAGTCTGAAGAGGTCCCAGCTTGGGTGCCAACTGAGACTCCCAGTACACACATACATAGAAATGCACGATTGGCTTCTTTTGGGTGACCGTGGAGGGGGGTAGAGGACCCCTAAACAACTGGCAACACCTTGACACAGTGACAATGACTGAACAGATGACCCAAGGACTTTGCAGCAAAGAACATTTTAAAGGGACATGTTTTCAGCTTAGTGATATGTTTCAAATTAGGGATCCAAATATTACATATCTTACAGATGTTGGAAGAGCATCTGCATTTCCCTGATTGGTTTCTGGTGGATGCAGTAAGCCCCACTGTTAAGTTGACATCTGGGAGTCCCAAAATTTGCGTGATGCAAGTGGTGAAGCTACAAGGTTGTTGGCCCCCCATAAGCATGGTTGGTTGGAGATTATGGGGACCTTCCAGAGGCAGGTCTCAGCATGCTTGATAGAGTCTAATTTGAAGTTCCACAGACAGAGATGATGTGGGGCAAGATCTGCGAATGATAGTTGTGGCTTTTCCTCCATTTTTTGTGCACATAGTTGGACTTTAATATTGTACAGACCTAATTAATAAAAAAACAAGATGTGTAAAGATGTTAAGAGCAGGGTGTTTCAACAATGGGACTATTGACATTTGGGCTAGATGGTTCTAGGGCTAGACACGTGTGTGTGTATGTGTGTGTGTGTGTGTATGTGTGCATAGGGAGAGCTGTCCTGTGCAGTGTAGGAGGTTTAGCTGCATCCTTAGCCTCTGCCCACTAGACACCAGTAGCATTCCACCCTTCTCTCCCAGTTGTGACAACTAAAAAAATGTCTCCACACATTGCCAAATGTCCTCTGGGGCAAAATCATACCTGACTGAGAACCACTGGTAAGAGAAAGCAATAATGAAAGTACTCTCTTGGGTAAGTTAAAACAATTCTTTGCAAGTGACTGGTGATGCACATTTGCAAGAAACTGAGAGAAGCAAGAGGTTTGGTGTGACACAAATAAAACAGAGGAAAATTGATTGCCCCTTCTAGACTTCTAGAATCTAGACTTCTCTATCCTTGTAAGATTTTAGAGACTATCCAGTAACTAGAAATGTCTAGGAACCTGTAGATTATGTTTTTGAACACTGACTCATTAGTTGATTGTGTCCCATTTGTAGGTCACAGAATCATTAGGGGGCCATGATCAGTACTTTAAAAAAAAAATGAAATGAAATAAAACAGAAAATACTAGATTGTATCACGCAAAGTATGGGTAAATACTGAATTGAGAGGTTGTGATGTCTTACAATGAGTCACGATTAAATTTTGAAAAACACTACTCTATATAGATCAGAAAAGAGAAGTACTGATTATTCATTGCTGAGAAGTCATTTGGTTTGGAATAACCTTTGGCTTGATTTAATCTACAATTTAACCACTTTGCTTTAGTGTCTTTCAAAGTAAAGTGATACACTATTTGATTATGAACAAGGCATGATATAAGGCTAGGGGCTGTGGTGAATTTAAAGATGGATGAAGAGAATGTCATCCAATCCTTCAAAATTTAAAAAAATGCAAATTTCAAATACTGGCTCATGATAGTGATGAAGCTTTGCAAGGATTAGTTGATGATGTGTGGGACAGAGATGAGCTGTATGTATGACCTCAGAGACCTCTGAAGGTCAGGAGCACTGGTGAAAGCTGCATGGGGAGGAAAGGGGTTGGCTCTACGTGAGTCTGTAACCAAAAGGAGATGTGTGAGAAGGGGAGTGGAGAGGGCAGGCAGTCTAGGTTGCTAGTAGAATGTGGTGGGGAAGGGTAAGTGGGCTGGTTTGCCAGAGGATTTTTGTCTGGGCCATCTAGGATAAATTCTGAATACATGTTGGGGCCAAATTTGGCCAAATTTCATTCAATTTCAAGGGGTTTGAGCTTTATTTCTTAGTCCACAGAAAATCATAGAAGGCTTTGGGGCAGGGGATTCCTAAATGAGCAGGATATTTCATTCATTCATTCACTGAACAGTAGTTATCAATCACTTGTTGTAGAAAGAAAAGAGATGAGTAAGGCAAAAAGATGCATCATATCTGATTGTTTACTTAAATTTCTTAAAGCCCAGGGAGAGAACCATATATACAATTAGCCTCTGGGGAAATACAGCTAGAAGGCTAGAAGTAATCAGAGGAAGGGGAGATTAATTTTGCCTGATCTTTCAAGAATTTTTATTTGTAGAGATGGGCAAGGACTTCATGAGCAAAGTCAGAGGTGAGAATGAAGAATGAGTAGTCAATCTGGTTGTGTTGGGACACTGGTGAGGCTGGGGGTGCCTTGAAAACCAATTGGCATGTGTCCTCCCTTTGGCAGGCAGGGCCAAATTCCAAGATTCTGTCAATCTGGGGACATGCAATCAGAGGTCTGCTTTAATGTGAGCAGTCCGGAAGTCATGTGCCCAATGGATCAGAGCAGAGAGACTGAATGATGTAGCATTGCGCTATGAGCTTTCAGTGTACCCCATTCTTCATCATCCCATGAAGTCTAGGGTGAGCCAGGCTTTTGTGTCCATGGGATGGAGGGTACCAGGTGAGCACCCCCAACTTAATAAGGGATGATAAACCATGTTAGTCACTGCTAAGTATATTGTTCATTGAATAAAAGAAAAACAAAGGTTGTATTTTTTTTACCTAATTCCCTTGTCTTTGACCTATTTTTTTGTTTGTTTCTTTAAACACTGGGGGGAAAGAAAACCATAGAAGGGCAATATGCAAACAGCTCCTAAAACATGATGTCAAAGTCTCCACTTTCTTTCTAGAGCTCACAGCCCTGGAAAGCAGCTTGTACAATACCAGATTCCTGGGGTGTTTCTATTTCCTTCCCTCTGTGGATCAATAAGTTAAGTAACACGTCAATACCAAGATAGCAGATGAACATCTGTCAGGGAGAACTGGTCCTAGGGGCTTTGTGCTCTGCTACGGAAAGCGTTTGATCTCGGTGTGCTGTCATAAAAGATGGGAGAGAGTTTATTATCTTTTATGATCCCGACTTACTAACAACACCTGACAGGGTGATTGTGTCTCGGCCTCTCGTTGGAACATGGGATGTTCTCATTGGCTTGTGCCCGTATGAGGCCCAGAACTTGCCGGTGAAACTTCAAAACAAGCTATAATATGCTTCTGGCAATGGGATTCAGAACAGCTGCAGGGCTTTCTCCTATAGGGGGCCCGCAGGAAGAAGAAAAATGAAAGTGGAGCAATCAATCTCTATAGCATTCTATATATTAATAATGTTTGCCAACTCCAGACATTGTCTAATCAATACCGGGTGCAGCAGTTTGCAATGGTTTGTAATTCTGGGTATGCCTAGTCGAAACAGCCTGAGCCTGTGGCCTGGGAAAGGGGGCATACATAAATGCACATTCCACGTGTGCTCTGGAGTCTGGGCAGTAAAGGGTGCTAAGACCCAGAACTTGACTCAAAAAAGATGAGATCGCTCATACTGAGGAAGCGAATTCTTGACAGTTTATAACAAGTACTGACTCCCAAAGAGGTTGGACACCCCAGGGATTTTCCTCCTCTTGTCTGCCTCATACTCCTTTTATCTGAGGTCTTTAGTGAATCCGGGGAGGGATTCTCCCATAGGACTGGCCGAGGAGAGGTGTGGTGCAGCCACCAGGGGGAGCCCATCAGGCGGAACCCTCAGGATGCTAAGGGCCTTCAAGGCTCAGAAGGAAAACATTGATTTCATGGAGTTTTGGGATTAGAGATGATTGTAAACACTTGGGAGACTCACTGAGTGCAGACACTTGTAAAACAATAAAAATATGAACAAAAGTCATCTACTGCCATTGAAGAATGTTATTCAGCTTAAGTTCGAATGACGCAGGCATAGAGAAGAATATTCCTCTTTGGAAGGTCTAATCGCCGGAAGGCCAGGGTGAGCCAGCAGGGGAAGTAGAACGGAACACAGGGGTGCTGTGAGAGAGGCACTTTAGATTTAACAAAAACCAGTGGCACAATCAGTACATTTATTCTGATGCAGTCAGCTTTCACTGGTGACCTTTCCCAGGCCCATAGGCTATGAGTGTTCACAATTGTTTTTAAAAAATCACCAAATTAAGTTTTCACTGCAAACAAAAACAAGAAAGCAAAACTCCAACCCCAAAGCTGAGCCCTTTGACTTAGACAACTCTTCCCTCCCCCTGCCCCCACGCAACACGTTTTGGCAACATCATTTAAAGGCTGAATCGGCTGAGAGGTTGCCAGGTAAGAAGTGTGTGCACACACATGCATCTAACAAGCTGAAAACCAAAGTGGAGCTGGCAATTTGCTCATAAACCAGATAATTAAGGATGTGCCAAACTACCTGTTGGGGACCCGGGATTTATCAGTGGTTTTTATTTACTGTTTAATAATATAGCGTGTTACATAAACCTTTAAGTAAAACTATTTGATTATTTAAAAAATGGCCTTTTCAAAGTCACAACACCTCCCCTACAGAGTTCTAAAATCAGTGGAAAACGAGCAGCATCAATAAACACGGTGACTTATGTCAATAAATGTTCTGCCCACCCGGGTACCTTGTTACCCAAGAGGTGTATAATGGCCAAAGTTGAAATATGAAGATGTTTGCCAGTTCTCCTTCTTTTATGACTAGGATTTTAGAAATGTAGATGTCTACATTTATGAGCATAAATTTGAAAATTTCTTTTTTCAGTGGGTCTATTTCAGGGGTAGTCCCGTCTACCCTATATTCCTTGTTTAAATATTTTCCTATTTTTTAAGGTTTATTTTTCCTAATGGGACTTGATCAGTGGCTCTGAAATTTGGCTACACACTAGAATCATCTGGAGAAGTTTAAAAAATCTTGATGCCTGGCTTTCAACTCCAGGATTCTGACATAATTGGCCTAGCATTTGGTCCCAGTATTAGTATTTAAAAAAAAAAAAAAAACACACCTCCCAACTTTAATGTGCATAGCGATGACCTGGGAACCCTTGCAGAATCCGATTCAATAGGTGGTTGTGGGGGTGGGTATGTGCGTTTGTAACGAGCTCCTGGGTGGGGCACACTTGCAGTGCAGAGTATCTAGAGGAAGTGGTTTTGGTATGAATTTTGTTTGCTACAACAAGTCGTGTCTGAGCTATGAAGGTCGATATGGAAGGAAGATAGAAGGCGGGGTGGAAGACTCTTCCCACTGTGTGGAATTTTTTCTGGGCCCATTGGCCTAGATTCTTTCACTACATCTAGTATAGGGAAATCCTATTAACAGGTAAGATTTCCCTAAGATAACAATTTAGTCTGGAATGCACCATGCTGAGTGATGGTTTACTTAGGCTAAGGTGTTTCTAGGGATGGCTGGAGGCAGGAAAGGGAAGAGAAAGCACGTATTTGAACCTCGGTGGACTTACTATGTGCCAGGCACTATGCCAAGTGTTACTGAATCTGGGAAGGTGAGACTATTGTTCCCTTTTCACAACTTCAGAAGGGGACCAAAGATAGAATTAACGACCAGGGAGGGGAATGATGTCTCTTAGTTGCCCATCTGTGTTTTCAGGGTCCTGACTTCTCCCCTGCTCCCACCACAGTACCCGTCCCTTTTTGGGAGCCTGGCTTGTCCTGTTCGGATGACCTCGTTTTCTCATTCTTTATCAAGACTATAAAGTCTTCTCTTTTACTGGGTCACAGCTCCTCTGATAACTTACTTATGTTCACATATTAATGTGTTTTGTTGGCTAATCTCTTGTCCCGTGACATAATTATTAAGTGTTTTCCCTTTTATCTTCATTTTAAATTGATAAAGTTCTTAGGATTGAGTTTCACTGTTTTCCTCATGGCTCTCAAGTGATGCCAAAGTAACCAGTCAATTTATTAAGAAAACAAACCCGTCAAGTGTTGTGTTTGAGGTCTCGTGGAACAAGCAATTGCTTGACTGACAATGTTGTTTTTTTCCTCCGGCTTGGTTGGCATTGGATGGACCCGACCACAGAATCATAAGTACTTATTTTTTAAAAACCTACCGCCGACTTCATCCAATCCGGGTGGCTTTCACACACAGTAACACCATTCATCCCTGCTGGCTCCGAGGAGGACACAGAGCCATGGGGGTTTTAGAATCTGGAGTCACACGCAGGCTCCCAACCCTCCGCCTGACCCCACACCTCCCACCGCTTCATCCCTTCACTCCCCAGAGCTCCCTTTGGGAGCAAAATGGGGATTTTTCCCTTCTTTTTTCTTGTCGAGACTTTCCAAAACTTGGGGCGCCTACTGTGCAGAGTCTTTGTGTTAGGGAGAGAAGAGTGATTCTGATGGACACATGAAACAGGTAGCCAGGACTTCGGCTGCCACTCCCCAACCCAAGCTGCTCTCCCAACAGCTGCAACTGCTAAAACAATCTTGTTCTTTTGTTTTCCACACTTAAAGAAAGGCCTTCAGCCAAACTGTCGCCCCTGACCTTGTTTTATATTTCCAACGTGCATTTTATTAACTCCTTTTTCATATGGTGCATATGGAGCCTGCCACCAGATGAGAAGGAGGCATATTTTGCAACTCTGATGGAAAGAGCAGCGGGGAGCAAGGAGAGACACTAGGTGCAATTTTCGGAGCAAATATATCTCTTGTGTTGACCTGAGTTCCGTTTGGGTAAATGAGCTTCATGTATAGATGATAAAAAAAATAACACATTTCCATCGTGCAGATCACTTAATTAAAAAAACAAATACACCTACCATTAGCCAGGCACTCAGAGCCTTCTTAGAAAGGGAAGTCGTTTTGACCAAAAGATACTTGAAGAGAACTAAAGGAATATGCTCTGTGGCCGTGGTGGAGGTTTTATTCTTCAATTTGGCAATTCACTGGGGCTGAATAAGGAAGACGTTGGAGTACAGTACAGCTCTAAAAAACTAATCCAAATAAAAATCCATCTTGCGTACACTTTTCATTGATTTCTAACAGCCCTGTTCTTTACAGAACAACAGCCGGGAAAATAATTTCTGTCTAGGTAGGAATGATATACTGCCCCCCCTTCTTTTCCCCCTAAAAACCAAAGTTAAACTTCTCCCCCCCACCCCCCGCCCCATTTTCCCTCCCGGAGTGTGTGCCTGTGTGCAAGGGTGTCTATCTAATTGGCCACAAGAGGGAATTAAACTAAATAAAATCACTATCCACGGGGGCCTCTAAATATGCCTTTTTAATTTGAAAATTTTTGTGGGTTATAGTGTAATTCAAGCTTTTCAAGGTTTATTAGTGCATAGCTGTTCGCTGGGCTCACGGAGCTCAAGACTCGCAGCCCCATACGCCTGCCACTCCGAAGGAACCGAGAAAGCCCAAGTGCCTTTCATCTGCCGACCGCCCGCCCGAAGTGACACAACCCTCCAAAAGGCCTCCCTCAAATAAAACACAGATTAATAAAAGTGACTGGAGGGAGCTGAAGTTGGTAATTTGTGCTGCCGACTTGACACCGTGTTCGTCATCCCCCGGCTGAGGAATTCTGGCAATTCCCGACGCGGCCAGGGGACCAGGAGACGCGGTGCTCGCGATAGAGACGTCCTTGCTCTCCTTGCTCGCAGAGCCCAGGGAACGCCAGCGACTTAGGGCGTTCGTGGCCAGTGGAGTCAAAACACGCCGCGCTGGGTAATTAATTGCTGCAAGAGGAAACGGACCAATGGCGCCTTCTGCTGTGAAGCTGTTAATGGAGAACTTATGGAGAGAAAGTCAAGTCCTCCCATCCAAATTGGAATGTGAAAGAAATCTGTTGGAAGGTGATGACAGAAATGAAGTAAAACAGTTGTTTCCTGATCCGCGTGCCAGGTGTGTCTCATACTGTGATAAATAAGATCTGCGCCCTATACTCCAGAAATTGGGGGAATATTACAAGCGTTTATTATGGTGAGGCACAAAAAATGCACTTGAAATGCTTTGTTTCTCCTGGCACCAAACGGTGAGCAGTTATTGCACAATGCCTGGAGCTGCTAATTCCTTTGTTTAGGATCAAGCCAACATGGCCTATTAAAAGCTTAGATTCAATTTTATTGTGAAGGTATTTATTAACTGATTATGAAAAGACATTAAAAGACTCATAATTAAGCTACTAAGGTGCTCCTTGCCTTGATAAATTCTCTTCTTTTCTTACACAATAGGAGCTGTCCTTGCACTTGGACCTGACTGTTCACTCCCTTGGCTCTCACCTCCGCTCCAGAGCCAGCGCCTGAAGTTGAAGGTCTCTGAGAACCTGTGGGTTAGGGTTACGAGCATTTCCCCAAAGCTGTGTGCAGTGCTTACGTTCACTTTCAAATCATTGCCATGTTTCACCCCGGGGAGGGTGTGTGAATGATTCTTGACAAGTTTTTAAAGCGCCTTCCTGACTTCTTACTTGTTAAGAAGTTTTGACTAAGATGTCCATGTGCACACGTGTGAACATGCACACGCAATTGAATAGGGTATGTGATGTCACCAGGGCACTCACGTATCTCTTTTGGGGTTTGATCTTGGGTATCCATGTTAAAATGATCATTCTACTGAAATGATTGTTCTTTCTCGCTTTTTATTTTTATATATTTATTTTTAAAGATTTTATTTATTTATTTGACAGAGAGAGAGAGAGACAGCGAGAGAGGGAACACAAGCAGGGGGGATCGGAAGAGGGAGAAGCAGGCTTCCCGCGGAGCAGGGAGCCTGATGCGGGGCTCGATCCCAGGACTCTGGGATCATGACCTGAGCCAAAGGCAGACACTTAACGACTGAGCCACCCAGGTGCCCCTCCTTTCTCGCTTTTTAAAGTATTTTGATGTATTTCATTCCAGTCGTTTTCTCTAGAAACTTCAAGAAAAACACCTATGCAATTTTCTTCTTAAGGACAAAAGAAAAATTTTATAAAAAATTATTGGGAAGGAGTGCCTGGGTGGCTCAGTCATTAAGCGTCTGCCTTCGGCTCAGGTCATGATCCCGGGGTCCTGGGGTCGAGCCCCACATCGGGCTGCCAGCTCAGCCAGGAGTCTGCTTCTCCCTCTCCCACTCCCCCTGCTTGTGTTCCCTCTCTCGCTGTCTCTGTCTCTCTGTCAAATAAGTAAATAAAATCTTTAAAAAAAAACTATTGGGAGCCCTGACTATAAATTACAGTCTTTTTGACCATATGAAGTAGGTATAAAAATACATATCATTTTGACAGTGGAACTCATTTATTGAACCTGTTTAAAAAGTTTTTCAATAGCGATAACTAATCTTCAGATAAATCCCATCAACTGCAGTACCACCAGTAGTCAAAGCAGGACTTGAAAATAAAAAATAAAGGAACTGTAACAACCTTGAAAACACAAAATACCTAGTTACTGTTGAATCATGTGTTTTATTAAAATCTTCAGTGTCTGAACCACGGTCCCTGCTACTGTTCAGTCATTTAAAATTTGTTTAAAAAATGAGGAAGCCTAATTTTTAAAGAGGCCCCTAAAGCATAGTAAAGAAATTAAACACACTTAAGTAGAATTATCTACATAATGAGTATGACTTAAAAAAGTTACACAACTACAGCTCTGCTTCCCTCAAGGATCAACTATAATTTTTGTACTCATACACATCATCAGGAATTTATAGAATTAGTACTGAGATTTTGAAAGAGATCTGAGTAAGGGCCAATTTGAGGAAATTGAAACTTTGTATCATTTGACTTTTTTCTTAAATGTTGAGTTACTGCCAATTCCAAAAATTTTAAGTAAGTGCTCAGGAAAACTGAAGTCCTTACCTTGCACAGCCGTCTCAGAGTAGTTACCAAAATAAGGGTTGTTGTTTGCCCTTTAAAGTTGTCTTGTTTATTTCATAAAAATGTTACTTGAGAGGTGAATCACATTTTTGAAGTAAAAACAGTTTTTCTTACGTGTTATTCATAATCAATAATGTTTTAAATGTCCTTTATGTAGTATTTGTCTAGGAAAAATAAGAATTATCTTATCTGAATTATTCTTTTTTAAAAATTTTATTTATTTGTCAGAGAGAAAGAGAGAGGGGGAGAACAAGCAGAAGCAGGGGGAGCAGCAGGCAGAGGGAGCAGCAGGCTCCCCGCTGAGCAGGGAGCCCGATGTGGGACTCAATTCAAGGACCCTGAGATCATGACCAGAGCCAAAGGCAGATGCTTGACCGACTGAGCTACCTAGGCGTCCCATTACCTGAATTATTCTTATTGGAATTAATTTACCAATCATATTTCCTTCATTAGTAAAAGCATAAAAATGGGATTTTGTTTTTACTGTGCATCTTGAAAATTTAAGATTAGCCTGTTTATTACTCAGTCTTTCAACAGGGTATTTCATTCATTCATTCATTCTTTCTTTCACCCACTGACTCACTGACTCAGTAGACAAGGACTGTGTACCTACCATGGGCACTTTTAGATCCTATGGGCTAATGGTAGTAAAAGCACAGTACTTGTCCGTGAAAATCTCCTCTGAACAGAAGACTGGATGAAGAAAGAGGACTTGGAAAAAACGTGACCCAATGACCTACTTTATTTCTTCATACTTTGAGTAGAGAACCAGAGAAAAATACTCTACAAATAATTCAGATTTGACTGTGGATAAAACCATTTATCCGATTGTCTCGTCTCTCGTCCTGTTGACCGCTCTCTAGGCTTCTCTTTTCTGTCTCTGTGTCTGCTCCTTTCTCACTCACTCACACTACATACATCACGTCTAAAACATCCCCAGCCCACAGTCCTTCTCTGGTTGTTCCTGATGTCCAATCAGTGTTGAATCACGGCCTCTCTGTCTCTAGATGCTCTGCTTTGGGCAGAAGAAAACACAATTCCCACAGAAGGGTGTCTCTGCTTCGGTGACCTCTGGGTCTGTGTTGTGTTCCACTCTTAAAGAATGCAAAGTAGGCAACTAAAGAATTCCCACATCCCTCCAGAAAATCCCCCCCAGTCCTGGGGGTGCCAACGGGAAGAATAACGCAGCCGTGAAGGAGCTGTCTCCTTATAAGAGCACTCCCCACCCCCCCACCCCCCACTGACCCAAGCCAGTGAATGGTATCTGCCAGGCAAATATTATCTGGTGCCGGGCTGTAGCCAGCACAACTCCCACTGCTTGAATCAAGGCCTGTTGGCAGCTACAGAAGTGAGGTGTCGCTAACTGACGTGTAATTATGGTAGACAGAAAAATGTAGACGTGTTAGCAAAGTCAATATTATGGAGACCTCTGTCTTCGCAAATATTGTAACTAAAAGATATTTCTAGGGTATAGCCCATTACATTCTCTATTTTTACGACCAGTCACAAATGTATTTTTTATTAGCTGGTGTGTTCAATGTTTTGAATGCATAGCCCTTATTTTCAATCTCATTTTCGTTTGTGGTAAGTACAAAAGGATTTTTGCTGACTTGAAATAGTGAAGCTGCTCTCTTTTCACTGAACTGCAGGGCGTGTGGCATTGAGAGTTTATTCCATAGCCTTCTATGACTCTTGACTGTAAATTAGTCTGTGAAGTGGTGTTTATTGCTAAACCAGGAGGTTAAGACAGCCTAATTACATGTTTGTGCAGGAGAAAACACCATGCCCCACCGTGAGCAATTATCCTGTCCCCCTCTCATAGCTTAATCTAGCTCCAGCTAAGAAGAATGAGGAGATGGCCTGTCTTCACCACAAACTTAGCAACCACGCATTTTCAGTGTTAATTAGAAATTTTGTTCACTGGAAGAGTGACTTCTTAGCATAATTCAGCCTTCAGCCCAGTGGAGGGCATTTGGGAAGGCTGCTTGAGGTGTCTTGATGGATTTGATCTCTGATTCTGCCCGCGGGACAAAACATGGGTGGGACCCTTGCCATACTCTCAACTTCGTTGCATGATGCCTTTTCCCCCTTTTTATACACATGGCAGGGGAAGGACTGTTAGGAAACTGTGGCTCTGTGTAGTTCTTTTTTTTTTTTTTTTAAGAAATGAAAATACTGCTTATCCTAAGGGACTTTTTCTTATGTTAAGAAGGATGTAGCGAATGAAAACCAGAACGAGATCAACAGGTCAATGTCTTTAAAGTTGGTCATAAAATGTATCACAACAAAGAATCTGTAGGGTAGGAATGGCATGCCAGAGTACCTCTGTCTTTGTTCTTGGACACTTCTCTGTCACAAGGGCAGCATACTTCTGTTTCTCTTCAAAAGCGTTTGGCTCATATTTTTTCATACACAGGCACATGCTGAAGTCTTACAATGCATAGGTTCAATTTCCTCTTAGGAAAATAAAAGATGCCCTTCATGTCTTCTTGCACTCAACTAGAAATGCTCATTGTCATTGAAACGAGCTGAGGGAAGAACGAGTTCTGTACGAAACAGCATCCCAAGCACGGTCCAATCTGCTCTGAGATGATGTCTTGCCTCTAGGGAAATAGACTTCTCATTATTAGCAAATTTCCAAGCTATCATTCAGTTTTCCCCTCTTTATCCCATTTCTATGAGTTTTGTTTCTAGGATGAAATAACGCTCTTTTCTTTCTCTCTCTCTCTTTTTTTCCCCCTTTCTGTTCTCAACTCTCTTTCCTTCTAAAACAAGACTTAAGCAAGGCTCCCTTTCCTTATTGGTTAACCCTTCTGTCTTCTCCAATAGCTTAACTTAGTTTCTTTCTTTTTCGTGGTCAAGTTATCCACACACTATGTTGGAGGCACAGGCAAGAAAAGCAGTATGGAGATGAGGTTGAATGCTTTTCTACTCCATTTATTTTAAGAACCTGAAACCTTTGCACCATGTTGTAGGACAGCCAAGTGCTCTAGGGTGATACTTTGATGAGTATGTTCTGTCTTTCTCTCCTTCCCACTCTCTGCCTTGCCCGTCAGGGGAAGATGATTGGGGTGCACAGAAGCTGGCAGAGCTGTTTCTAGTTTCTTCATTATTCTGAACTTCTTTTCAAAAACTGCTCGAAAGGCCATGTACTTCCCAGTGAAATCCTATCAGGAACCCCTAACCACTCTCCTCCTCTTCCATATGTCCGTGAGTTTTTCTAGCTGGGAACCTTTGATCTCTTGGCCGGCGGGGCCTATCATATTGTAAGCTCGCTCATTTAACAGCAATCTGTTGAGCACCTACTGTGCACCAGAGCTTATGCACATAAATCGTGTGTGCCCTGCTGCTGGCTTCTTGGGCTTCTTTGTGCTCTCCTACAGCATAACTTTGTCTTTCGACGTGTGCAGTTTTTTCAATTTGAATTCAAATTTTTGGAAACAAACAGTTTTCATCTCATGAAGCAGAATTCTGTTTTAAGAATGAGAAAGAGAGAGTGAGAAATAGACTTCCCTATGGGGGTGTTGATATGATAAAGGACTCTGAGGAATGGTGATCTGGTGCGGGGGTGGGGGTAGGCTCAGTGCCAGGACAGCAGTCTCCAGAGGGGACTCTGTGACACTTTTAAACCATGACGACCTCTTTGACATATACTCTGCTTTAGCTTTCTCTTTATATCAGGGAGGCACAGGAAAATGACAGGGGGAAATATTTTTCCATGGGAATCAGTTTATTGGCTAATGAATACATTTGAACAGGGCCCCTTTGGGGTTGGGGACTCAAATTGGGTCAGCTGCAGAAAGCACAGCTGTAACCTCTGTGCCATACCTCCTCTCTGAAGGCCAGAGAGTTTAAATCCCTAAGTCTAAGGTCACACAGCTGCTTCGTGGCCAGTTGGGGCTAGAGCACAGTGTTCCTGAGTTCCACTTCAACACTCAAGCCACAAGTCCACGGGATGACCCGACACATAGTTGAAGGCACCACATGCCATTTTATTCATCATCTCCTAGCTTGACTTTATTCAACAGTCAATAATCTTTAGAAGTTTTTCAAAAGGATTGCCAGAGTGCTCTTGTCCAAGTCCATTTGAAAGCCTAGAAATAAACCTTGAGATAAAATTCCATAGCTTACTGTATTAAATTCTTGCTCAACTTTGCCTCATTCCTGCCTTAAATTTTAACTTTGCCGGTTTGGGGGGTTATTGAGACTGAATTAAAAGCTAGTTGACTCTAACTTATATAAAAACGTGCAGGAACTACGCTTGTGTTGGAGTCAAAGAGACAGAGAATTAATGTTCAAATAGAGAGGTCTATGGAACAAGAGAGTGGCAGCATCAGACCTCCAGAATTCCCAGGAAAGGAGCCCCAGCAGGGAAGATGGCTTCCATACATGGTGAGCTGGTGGGTTGGAGTAAAGACTTGAGGCCTGGCTTTGGGAGGCAGGGTAAGGCACTCATGAGAGAGACCACCACAAGGAGTGGTAGAACAGACATGGGCATAGTGGGCACAGAGACTCAGGCTTGAAAATGGGCTCTGTCCCATTCTAGCTGTATGGTCTTAGGGCAATTATCTAGTCTTTCTGAGGCTGTCTTCAAATCTTTAAAATGGGAACTATAGTGCCTAATTCAAAGTGAGCGATGGCTGGAGAAGGAAGGGATAGACTGGGTATAATCTGTAACACTGGGCCTGGGATGCTTACTACATGCCTATTTGCCTTTGTTCTTTTTTTTTTTTAATATATTTTTTAAAGATTTTATTTATTTATTTGACAGAATGAGAGAGAGAGAACAAGCAGGGGGAGCTGCAGGCAGAGGGAGAGGGTGAAACAGGCTCTCCGCTGAGCAAGGAGTCTGATGTGGGACTCAATCCCAGGACCCTGGGATCATGACCTGAGCCGAAAGCAGATGCTTAACCAACTGAGCCACCCAGGCGCCCCTCGCCTTTGTTCTTATATGCAGGTGACATTCTCACTGATCTCCTCCATCCCAGATGCCTGCTGACATACATTAGACCACTGATTTTCACACTGCAGTGTGAGACCCATTAATGAAAAATCAATTTATTGTTCATGGCTGTGGTAGGTTGAATAATGATGCCCCCCCCAAAGATGTCCCACATCCCAATCCCCAGAATCTGTGTATATGTTACCTTGTGTGGCAAAAAGGTCTTTGTAGATGTGATTAAGGATCTTCAGATAGGGTGATTATTCTGGATTAGCTGGGTGGGTCCAGTGTAATTACAGGCATTCTTTTAAGAGAGAGGCAAGAGGATCAAAGAAGTAGATGTGACAGCAGAACCAAGATGTTGTTGGAATTATGTGAGGAAGGGGCCATGAGTCAAGGAATGCAGGTGACCTCTGTAAGCTGGAAAAGGCAAGGAAATGGATTCTCCTTTCAGAGCCTCCGGGGAGAACCAGCCCTGCTGACTTTAGCCCACTGAGACCTGATTTTGGAATTCTGATTTTCAGAGCTGTAAGATACTACAGTCATGTGGCATTGAACCACTAAGTTTTTGGCCATTTGTTATAGCAGCCATAATAAACTAATACAATGGCCAACGCATTTTAACAAATTAAACAGAATAGCAAATACAAGTGGGGTTTCAGCGTGTGTGTGTGTGTGTGTGTGTGTGCGCGCGCACGTACATACCCACAGAAGTGTATATGGCCCTGTATGCACTGGATTGCCATGGTATTGCATGGAATCTACAACCGCGGCTTATAGACAAAAGAGACTGAAGCCACTGGCCAGGCAGCTGCCTGCGTCCCTAGGTGTTGCTGGCTTGACACCTCCTGCTCCTCTGGGCTGTGCTAATAGCTTGGGGAACCCTTGCTCTCCAGAGCAGTGAGTTGGCAGGACCATCTTGCCTTTCCCAAACCTTAATTATTCTTCACAGCCAAAGTCAAATGAAAGTCTGGCTTACAGGAGAGGTATGGGGAAAGTGCTGATTTGGGCTAGAGAGCAACATATGAGCTCATCTGGAAATCACGAGGTTGTGTCTGACCATGTTCCACAGTAAGTGGGGAGTGGTTTTTCTGTCAGTAACATGAACCAAATGTGAGGTAAACTGAGGTACAGTAGGACTCAGTTGTGGCTGGAGAAGCCATGTATGTCTGCATTTGGCACATGGTAGGTGTGTTGCTGATAGATTCTTGCAGGAAATCGAGTAAAAATATATCAGGACCGATAGGAACTGGATTTTGTATTTGCAGGTGTGGTCTGTAAACTCAGAATGAGTTCTCTTCAGAATGCAGACGGAACTTTCCTTGAAATAAAAATGTAACTCTTAAGTGTGGAGTAAATCTAAACCCAATGACTACAACAGCCAGTGAGCTGAGTCCTTAATGACAGACTTTCAACATCAAACTCAACTTCAGGGCAAGTTTTGTCAATGACACCTCCTTTGTCTTAGCATCAAGGTGGGCAAGATTTTCCAATAATAATGTCTCCTGCTGGGATGTGGAGAGTGGTCCCCAGTCCCACCATAACGTGTAAAGCCTTAAGAAAACCTCCTTCACTCTGCCTTTATGAAGTCACATAACAGCTTCTCCTAGATCCCCCCTCACACCCATTATCTCCCCTCTCCCTACTAACTAGATGCATTATCAAGTTCTGGATCATGCCTGGTGACTTGAACAGGTCTTCAGGAAGCAGCATGATACAAAAGTTAATTAGGCTTTGACATTAGGTTGGGCGGGTTACATCACAGACTAACCATGAGCCCATGAAGAGTTACTGAGCTTCGCCAAGCATCGGCTTCCTAGCCTATATGCTAAGGTAGTCTTAATATCTACCTCACTGGGTTTTTGTGAGGATTAAGTGAAACATTACAGAAGTGCTTGTTACAAGGTAGCTGTTGTTAATTTCCCTCTTATGCTAAGTTTGTATCATGGAAGTGTAAAATTATCCATAAACATTATTTTTATAACTTTTTTTTTTTACTAGTCTGAGTGCGATGTGAACCTACCTGAAGAGACTGAGGCTGTAAATATCCTTTGCTGTTGTCTTCCTCACCTCAGGTTTAAGAGACAGAAACATGACAACTCAGACTGAACCCCAAAGAGGCTCCTGATCCTGTTATTTCTTCTGAGAAATGGCAGGTAAAGATTACTATCATAAAATGGTGCAATTCAATTCTTTTTTTATCTAATAAAAACAAGGCCAGGATAATTAAATAAAACTTTCTATAATTATAAAAAGAACCCTCGCCATTTGCTGCTTCATTTTGAAATCATAAGATAGCCAGGGAATTGGGATATTATAATTTCCTCTCTTTGTGCTCTGGCCAAATTCCTACACGTCTGTGCCTTGAAGAGCTTGGAAATAAACAATAAACCTATATTCAGCACCAACTCCAAGTATATATTGCAACTGCATTTTTTTACACCTATATATCTTGCTATGAGTGTGGCCAAATAGCAACCAACTGATGAAATCCATCCTGGAATTTCAAACTAAAAACTTGTATCTTGTAAGGCCACCAAGCATTTGCTTAGGAAAAAAAAATTTTGTTAGCAGTTTGGGAAAAACACCTAGAAATTTCTATCAACATGGATGATCATTTTAAAAATTACTTTCCAGTACATGGTAAGTTAAGTAGCTTCATCTTGTTAGGATTATCCCAGTAATATATCAGGTATATTATCTTGGGTTTTTTTTTTTTTTCTTTTAAAGATTTATTTATCTCAGAGAGAGAAAGAGAGAGAGAGCGTGAGAGAGAGTGCCCAAGTGGGAAGGGCAGAAGGAGAGAGAGAATCTCAAGGAGACTCCACGCTGAGCATGGAGCTTGATGTGGGGCTTGATCTCAAGACCATGAGATCATGACCTGAGCGGAAACCAAGAGGTGGACACTCAACCAATGGTACCACCCAGGCGCCCCTATTATCTTGTTTTGAATAGTGCTCTTCTCTTAAACCACCCTTGTGTTCCATATACAGAAATCCATGTACGTAACTTTCCAGAGATACTGAATTCCTTGGTTTCCTCTGCAAAATTTTGGCAAATGCAAAATGGAAGAGGTATCAGAATACTTGAGATAGGAAAAAAATGTCCTCATTTTCAAAAAGAAAAATATCGACATACTCCTGGAAAAATTCTAGTTTAGCTAGTTAAGCAAATCACTTGTAAACAGAATGGCAAACAATAAATAATTGGGATCCAGAGTTTAATAAAAATAGCTTTCCAAAACTAAACTCAATTTTTTTTATAGTGGGGTTAATACGGTTTTCTTAATTTCATTTGATAGAACTGTTTTCCAGATAGGATCTCAACTATTCAGCCATTGTGTAATTCACCCATCATAGTATTCCTGCAGCTATCAAAAACTGGCTCGGTCCCTCAGCTAGCCACTCCTTGGGGATTTCTTCACATACAAAATGGAGACATGTGGATATATGATTGTTTATCTTGGTTTGCTGATCATTCCTTGAACAATTGCTCCCAAAGAGGGTTGACTAATGGATCAATGGCAGCCAAGAGAGGAGTGGCCGGCCACTCTACTAGGGGCTCTGTCTCTGCCCCAGCTGTGAAACCATTAAAGACTTCTGATCAGATCTGTGGCAAACACAGAGCTGGAATGTTGCACCAGTCCAAAGGGGGAATAAATATTGAAATGACAGGCTAGAAAAAAGGGACAAAACCAGTGCTAAAATTTAATAATGACAATTACATATTTGTGTTCAAAAACCAATAACATAGCTACTGCGTGATGGCACTTCACTTAAGAGCAGTCAATAATAAAAATAATAACAGGCCACAATAACCCATAAAATAATAGGAAAATGACAGCATGACAGACTGTGCTTGCTGAATGCTATCTATTTTCAAGCACTTTTGAGTGCTTGTGAGTATGACCTCAGTTCCTGTGGAAAAGAACCGTGTATATGATAAAAGAGTCAATACAGTCTGAGAGTCTAAAGATAGAGGTATCCAGATGCGAAGTGAGTCTCGCTCTATACTAACCACCCAACAACTACGGAATTGCGTCTAGTTCTAGGTGTCAGATTTTAAGAAGGGCACTGTTAAGAAGAAGGTCTGAGAGGATCTTTGGTTGAGGAGCGGCTCTGTTTGAGGAGGATGAGCTACTTGAGTTTGGAGCCCAGGCGGCGTAGTAGCTGGTTTCACCTACTTCAATGAGGGATAAAGCAGATGAAGGAGGGCAAGAGTAGCAGCAAAGGGTAGAGGAGAACGTGAGGAAGACTCTGGGCTTTCTAGCGATCAGAGGCACGTGGCTGCAGCACGTGCTACCTCACAAAGCCCTGAGCATTCTGTAACTGGGAAGATTCAAACTGAGGTGGAATGCCCATTTTTCAGAGGTGTTAGTTGTAAGATCACAAGTCTATCCTTAAATGGAAGGATAGACTACATCTATATCTGTACCTCTATCTACGTATCCATGAATCTATGTATGCATGTATGTCTTTATCTATCTATTGGTATTACTTCTATAGTGCTTCATGGATTTCAAGATACTTATCAATATAATCTTACTTTACGTAAGCTCTTCCTTCTTCACTGAGGCCGAAAGCAGAGGGATCCGGTCTTTCTTGTGTTCAGAGAAGAGCATAATCATTGGAATCAGGCTGAGGGAGGAATTCTTTCCTTATGATTTCAGTATAATCAAAGCGGCTATTATGATGGCAATTATACTCCTAGGCCATTTGCTCTTTTTTGCTTTGTTCCATGATTCAATCCTTCAGGTGCTTAGAATGCACTTCCTTGTGCTTTTCCACTAAAAAATATTAAGAAAAGTGCATGTCTTTCTCGCAGGGAAACACCCGCTCCTGGCATCCTGTGTAATGAGCATTTTATGATTTTAAGTTCACTGGAGAATGTGTGGGGGCCAAAAAAGTCTTTGGGTAAAGAAGTCATCCAGGTATTATTATGCATACTTCACTATCAATAGCAGCAAAAGGTGGTGCTGGTCATTAGCTGTTTGCTTTCAGATTCATGCTCTGTCCTCTGAGGGGCTGGCTCCTAAAAACTACCTTCCTCAGGCTCCCTTATCAACTGACGTCAGGGCGGTTCAGCCGATGGAAGGCACTGGCGGGTGACTGAGATGTAGGAGGAAGGGTGAAGTCAGGGCAGTTATTCTTGCTCTTCCTTTCAGATGACCTCTGAGGCCCTGCTTGTGTTCCGTCTGGGGTTCCAGCTCCTTCTTGATACATGGTCCCTTCGTGGTCTCAGCTTCCACGGAAGCTCCCTCCGTGGTGCTGTTTTCTGTTGAGCAGCCCTGGCTCCCTTTCCTGGGTCCCTCCAGCCCTGGGGCTGGTGGTGGTGTCCTGCTTGGGTGCCGACCAGGTTTTCTCACCATACGTGCTAGGCTTTTCAGCAATTCCAATGCCTTTAGAACTACATCCTGATGTTAATCCTTCCTACAGACTCCCTTACATGGGTTCTAGTTTCCTGACTGGACCCTGACCAACGCAATATCTAACCAAGACTCGTCACAGACAATATCTGTGTTTAGGGCCAAGAAACAGTAAGTGTTGGTCTATAAGTGATAACATTCTGTGGAGATGTCAGGCTGGATCCTGAGAAGAAAGGGGCTCTGGATCTTCCTGGGGTCCATGGCTGATGATGTGGGACCAAAGTATGTCAGATACAAAAACCTAACTAAAACAGCTCACATCAAATAGGACTTCATTTTCCTACACGAGGGCAGAGGCAGGCAATTGCTGATCCTCTATCAGCGGCTTCATGTTATTAGGGTTTTAGGCTGGCATCTCAGTGTCCTCTGAGGGAAAGCAGTTCTTTCCCTCATGGCCACAAGGCAGTTGAAGCTACATCCATCTTGGGGTTGCAAGCATGAAGCAGGCAGGCAGGACCGGGAAGGCTAGCTGCATCTGTTACTTTTTATTAGGAAAGTGAAAACATCATGGCACATTTTTCTTCATGTCCCTTTGGCCAGACTGGGTCATAAAGTCACCATTAGCTCTAAGCACAGTTGGGAAAGTGGGGAACAGGGTGTCACGATGGATGTGGGGACAGGAAGTTGCTGCTGGAGCTGCTATAGATGTTTCCTTTCCTGTTTTTATTTTGTTCCAGGATTCAGCTCTCTCTTACTGCAGGGCTATATGTAAACTGTCAATACGTATTTTTGAATGAGAGCAGAAGTCAAAATTTAGTCTTATCTCTTTTCTTTTTTTTTTTTTTAAAGATTTTATTTATTTATTTGACAGAACAAGAGAGCACGAGCAAGGGGAGCAGCAGAGGGAGAAGCAGGCTCCCTGCTGAGCAGGGAGCCCGATGTGGGGCTCGATTCCAGGACCCTGGGATCATGACCTGAGCCAAAAGCAGATGCTTAACCGACTGAGCCACCCAGGCACCCCTAGAGCAAATGTCAACATTAAAGAATTTCTTTAGGGTTTCCTACAAATAGCATAACTATGTGTCGAGCACCAGTGATCATTCTGTCCTCTACAGGAGGCAGTTGTCCCAGGGAAGTCTGCTTTGTTATGTGATGGGAGCTCATGGGACCTGGGTGGAGGGGTTTGAATGTCTCCCTCCAGGATAACCAAATATCCACATGGAAGAATGTTTAAAGCTTAGGCAGGTACCCCGAGGAAGCCAAGTTCTGTTTGGCATGGCAGCCGGTCATTTGGGTGGAAGCATAAATTAAGAAGTTGGGCCCTTTAATCAGGGAAAGATCTACTGCCTACCTAATGCAAGATGTTTATGGAAAGTAACTGAGTATTAAACCAAAGCAACCAATAATTAAAATAAGAGTTAAAAATTGATTTCCATGTCCTCCCTCACAGTCCTTTTACCTCCTCTAGGAACAGCTGCAAACCCAGTGCAATAATGGTTGCCAGATGCTGTTTCTTGGTGAAGGTGGATCATCTGCTATTGGGGGAGGGGGGCAGTGCATTTTAGAAAATCTATGTCTTGTTCAAAGTTACCATGAAGGGAAAACTTTGAAAAAACCGAACTGCATAACAATCACAATGGAAAAATATCAGTACCTTCTACATTTTGTGTCCCATGTAAGCAATTAGAAATGTTAAAACATAAAATGGAGAGGCCTTCTGCAAGTGTACGGTAGCACCACTGTGGGCTCCTTGTGATAGGGCTCTGACAGGACTGTAGGGGATGAGGACACAAGACTGCAGGGTCTTTGGTGGAAGAAAGATCCTGCCAGCAAATGGGCCTTCGGTGGTCGTGTTACACCGAGACTCTTTGTTTTCTAGGCTCTGTCTCGTGGTCATCACCTCTTAGGATACCACTGGACCAAAGATAGAATTTTAAAGATGAAATGGATTTTAGGAGTCATTTCATCTACAATGTTATTCAAAAGCTCTTTAACTGGTATCCCTGCTTCTGCTCTCATGCCCTACAGTCCACTGGCTCACACTGCAAACACTTCTCACGTGGCTTCCCACTGCATCTTGAGTAAAATGCAGACATCTCTCTATGGTATATGATGATCTTTTTGAACTGTTCCCAACTTACCTCTCAACTCTCTCTTGTACTGTCTTCCCCCTTGCTCAACCACATTGGATTCTTTTTCTTCCTGAAACATGTGTGCTTCATCTCACCCAAAAGTTAATAGTTCTTGCTATTATCTCTGTCTGGAATGCTCTGCCCACCATGTGTCTTCACACGGTGAGTTCCTTCTTGTCACCCGGAAATCAGCTTCAGTGACATCTTCTCAGGGAGGCTGTTTCTGACTGTTCCATGTAAGCCTCCCTATCCCACAGTATCCTATCATAGCTAGAAAGATTTATTGTACTTGTGGCCCTTCTCTTCACCTGAAGTTATATTTTTCATAATTTGCTAGTTTATTATTTGTCTTCCCTTTCTAGAATGGGAGCCTGATAAGAACATCAGTCTCATCTATCTGGTTTACTAACATCTATCCCAGGACCCAGAGTAGGAGTTAATACATAGTAAGGTTTTGGTCATATCTCCATGTCAAGGGAGAATTGGAGTTGCTAAGAGAAACCTTGAAATCATGGGTGCTCATTTAAATGAACTTCGAGAGGGTCATCTTGAATAGATGCCACCCTTCCACCACCTATGCTCTTCAACTGAAAATTTAGCTGAACTACTTTCTGACAATGGTGTTTGGGGCCGGGGTCAAGTATTAACTAACCGTGGGTTAGCAGCATGCATTTGTTATGCTTCCGGGCAGATTTTGCTCATGTGCTATTTGAACAGGAATAATAATGAGTCATTTGGTGTTTTCCAGTGGGGTTGTGCTTGGCATTTTCGTATGGACATTAGTCGTGCCTGACTTTCCTGAGCATTGCTAGGACATTTAACATCCTCGGCTCCTGCCCACTGACTGTCGATAGCATGCTCCCATCACTGTGACGACCAAAAAACACCCACACATTTGCAGATGCCCCTTAGAGGAAGAGCGGTATCAAACCTGAAACCTTAATTAGTGTGATATGAACCAATCATCTGCATTAACTAAGACATAGGAAAGCACTCCTCTGGTTAGTTGCATTTTAGTGAGCCGCTTCTTCATTACCCCCTCTTGGGGCAGAGCCCGTGAGGACTACCTGGAAGGCCCGGTGTTGAGGCAGGCCGGCCCAGGAAGGTGAATGGCCTCTGCTGGAGCAAAGCCTGATTCCTGCTCACACAGTGGTTTTCTTACTTGGGTCCTGGGCAGAAATACATTAAAGTCTGAGCCTGAGAGAGCCCCAAAAACAATCTCCCAGGTGGCCCCGAGGCCGTTGCTTTGCTGTCGTTCGTCATTCAGTAATGTGCTTGCTCACTTCCTCCATATGTACGGTGCTACTCATATACTCCTGGTGCCCGCCTCGTACATTGTGAGGATAGCAGCGTTAAGACAACGATTAGTATTTACTTTTGTATTTTTCGCCCTGTATCTAGTCAAGTGCTCACCTCACAGTAGAATTATAATACAAATTATTGGTGTGGTGTTCGGGATAAAAATTGTTCTCAGACCATCTTTGTGATAGACGGTGCTGTTGGTGGTCACTACACTGCAGTGTCTTCTCCACTGGAGGAATGAAGAAACCAGACTGGGTTATGTTCCCCAGAACAAGTGGTGATGCTGCTGATGCTGATGACGACAGTGACAACCAAGTAACGGCTAAAGTGACTGAGTACGTGTCAGGCACAATTCTTAACAATGTCTATGTTCTAACTCATTTAATTCTCACAGCTACCTAGTAGGTGAATATTATAACTTCATTTTATTATTCACTCATTCATTCGTTCACTTACTTACTTATATTGAAGTATAGTTGACACACAATGTTATATTAGTTTCAGGTGTACAACATGGCGATTCAACTTCCCCGTATGTGATGCTCTGCTCCCCACAAGTGTAGCCACCATCTGTCACCATACAGCACTATTACAATGTCACTGACTCTATTCCCTATGCTGTGCCTTTTATCTCCATGACTTACTCATTCCATAACTGGAAGTCAGCACCTCTTGTGACCAGCTTTGCTAATATACCTTGTATTTGCTTTCCCTCCTTCCCTGCTTCGTTTCCCTTTGCCCTTCACCTGCCCTACACTCCCCTTCACCCATTTTGCCCATGTAGCCCCTTTTTATATTAACAAAAAGAAAACAAAACAAAACAAAACTGAGGCACAGAGAAGTTAAGTTGCCCAAGCTAGTAAGTTGTAGAGTTGTGATTCTACTCCCATGGGTACAAAGCAGGCGACACGAACAAGAGAAGTGGGCCAGGTCCAGGAGGTGAGCAGGGTGGTGGGGATGGTGGTGATGTGGAGGACATATCGAGGGGCAGACACCAGTCACCTGCAACCATTGGTGGCCAAGTGGGAAAGTGGCCTGGCTCACTGTGGCCAAACCTTCTGACATCTTTTCAAGGGATGCAGACAATCTGCAAAACCTCTCAATTTTAAAAGGTTGACTAAATTTTTTAAAAATATTCCATGACCCACATGAAATATTGCTATAATAGAGCTCCATGTTTCTGGCCATAAGGTTTTCCTATCAAAACAAAGATTGTAGGTTCATGTCAAAAGTAAAACTCTGGATTTCAGGTAATTAATAAGATGGGGTGTGCCGGATTTTCTCCATACTCTTTGGGCTCAAAAAAGTTTCTCTTTCTGTTTTCCCAAGTCACAAACATCTGTTTATGGCCATCCAGCTAATTGGGGCCCGCTGAGTGTTCTAATGAGGGCAGAGTGAGCGAGCAAGTGGATTTAATGCCCGTGGAAATGCATGTTTCTAATTGTGCATCCAGTGAAGGTGGAAAGGTTCGAGTAATGAGCTGCTCTCAAGAGTTCTGGCCAAGAGAGAAAGAGCTTTGTTGTTTCACATTTCATCTTTGTTATTGTCACTGAGATATGCACTTATTTCCCACCATGGCATTGATTGCCAAGAGGCTCTGCTATTACATTTCATTATCATGCCATTTCTGAAGGAGGGGAATCTGTTCTTACTAAGCAATGACAGTGTGCAGGCAACCATAATCGCCCCTCTCTCCGCTGCACTCCTCAACATCTTGTATACAGCTGTGAGCGGCTGTAGTAGTGCCAATTAATCTAGGGGAGGCTTACTGAAGGAGGGGGTGCCGTACTGTACAGCATTTTCCAAGTGGCACTGCTAGAGAAGAAATGCTAACTGAAAGGACCAGACAGATGAGGAGGCTGTCAGTTTTATGTTTCAGCAGGGATTGACATTTCTAAACGGTTCCTCTCATCCTGCATTCTCAAGTAAGTGTGGAGGCAGAGTCCAAATCAAAAGGCTGGATTTAGAGTCTCTAATCCAGGGGATTAGAGCTCAGACTGTGTGGTTGTTTGAAGACTTTGAGAAGGCCTGCTTTAGTTGAGTCACACACAGCTCGTTTAGTGACCACCGATGGTGAAGACGAGCGGCCATTTTAGAAAGGAAGGGTTTTTGTTGCAGGGAGATGGAAATGTTTGGACCATGGGGGCACAGGATCATGGGGTGTGGTCGGGAGAGGCTTTCACTTTCAGTGTTGATGAATAGCCTACATTTTCAAACTGTCACAAAAGAAATAGAATGATGACTTCTGTTCAGAGTTTTTTTCTCATTATGCCTGCTTTCAGCCACCCTCACCAGTCACATTGTGCTAACCGAGTGTCTCCTTAAATTTAACACTTTGTAGATTAAGTATCTCACTGAAGATGATTCGGGGTTAAAATATAATGTAAATCCTGATGTTTGACAGTATTTTCAAAAACAAGGGAAGTGAGATAAAATTCCAAACCCCTTATCACAGCTGACATGGCCCAGCCTGAGTTTCTGCTGAGCCAGCTCCCCAGACCTGTCTGGTGCCTTTGCTGCTCTCTTGCTCTCTTTCAACCCTGTGGATCTTCTTTTAGTTTCTTGGCACTTTTAACTTTGTTTCTGCCTCTGAGACTTGGCACGTCCTCTTCCGGAATGCTCCCCATCCTTGGATCTTTGCTCACAGGTTTCCTCTTACCTGTTCAGTCTCAGCTTAAACACTGCCTCTTCAGAGGAGCCTCCTCTGACCATTTACTATGGACAGTCCACACCCATGCCTTCCAGTGTCTCCATCTAGGCACCATTTATGTCTTCATGACATGTATCACAAAACTTCCATTGTTAGGTTCCTTCCTTCTTTCCTTCCATCTTCCTTCCTTCCTTCCTTCCATCTTCCTTCCTTCCTTCCTTCCTTCCTTCCTCTTTCCTTCTTTCATCTTTCCCACTAGACAAAATTCTTGTGAGCTTTCACAAAAATTACAGTTCTCTTGTTCCCTATATCTCTAGTACTTGGCTCATAGTAGGTCATCCATAACACTATAAAGGAGATGATTCAAAAGATACAAAGTTAAAGGGTTCAGTTGTTGATTCGTTTTGAATTCCCCAATACCCATCTTCTATGCTGATCACTTAGCTAGGGGACTCCTGTACCAGGTGATAGTTAAGAGGGGGATTTTGCTGTTGATTAGTGTTTTGATCTTGGTTTCCTATAAATAGAGACCAAGTAAAGCTTAGGTAATGCTTTACTACAGGTGAAGGGCAAAGGGAAACGAAGCAGGGAAGGAGGGAAAGCAAATACAAGGTATATTAGCAAAGCTGGTCACAAGAAAACACACCTTGGTGGCTTGTCCTGTGAGTTCATTTCTGAATAAACTTCTTGGAAATATTTACCTTGGAACAGTTCTTTCAGTTCAGAAAAAGAATTTATCTGCTGGCCCTTCCTGTCTTTAGTCTCTAATTGATCAAAATTTGCACCATAGGGAATTGGCTTTTCCTCCCTTCTGGGTTGTGTTAGTCCCTCTGGGTATCTGCTGGGAAGTCAAACCCAGTGGCACATTGCCCCACAGTACAGTGCTTAATCAAGGGCCAGGTGTGGTGCGAGGAGCCAGAACCTCGATGCATCTGATTGACTTGGCCTTGGGCTTAAGAGTCCAACACCCCCGCCCCCCAGAAGTGCCGCAGAGGCCCTACCCAAGCCCGTTCTTATTTTAAGAGAGTCTGAGATAACTGGTGAAATTCAGAGATGAGGTAGTCAGCTGGGACTCTCTAGTGAGTAACTGGCCAAGGAATTGGGAGGCAGGTGGAAATGGATACATTTGAAAAAGCACATAATGTGGGTCCAATGAAGATTCCTTCTCAGTTCCTGGGGACCTGTGATTTTAGACAAGCCTATGGCCTGAAAACCTGTGTTACCTCATTGAAATGAGCTAAGCTCTCACTGATGAAACCTTGGAAATGTTTCTTCACTCCACCTGGGCCACTATATACACATATATATAATCAGAAAGGATTTATACAAATATAAAGGCAAACAAAATGTGTTTTTGACAAAGCAAATCATAGTAACCTAAAGTCCATATCCATTTTAGGTTTTTCTTACACACATACCTACTGGTGCCCTCCTCCTGACTTGGACAGCTGCATCCTCAGTAGAATTATTTCTATTTGTGCCTAGGGAGCTGGAGACTTTCTCACACCAAGCCTGATCCCCTTTCTAGCTGCCAACACTAAAGTTATATAACCCTTGTCCAAGGCTGCTTCTTGGGTATGAGACCTCTGCAGTTACACAGGGTTCCATGCTCAGAAGGGCCCATGCTTGGCTTATAACACTGTGTTGCCACAGACTTGAAAGTCTCAATAATTTTACCTTTGAACTTGTGCTTTTTAAGTGAAGTCCGATGGTCAGTGAAGCCTGCCTGTCAACAGAGGAGATTAGCACAATGTGGCATGTCTGCCATGCCATCCCTTTCCACCCCCCTTCTCACATAGTATTTGTGATATCCTATAAGCACCAAATGCTGACAGACCCATGATGCATGGGAGTTCAGTGTGACTCAGCGAGTGCAAGGTAAGGATTATGTCTATGAATGAGTAAGTGAGGACAGTGATAGCCCTAAGTTGCCACACTTACTGTGTGAACCAGAACTTTGTCCATGGGAAAAGACCAGAGCATTCTAAGAAACATGAACAACCAAGGAACTCTATCATATCCTTTCTTACCACTGTTATTTTCCTGTATTACACTGCAAATGGTAACATAATAGGAAGGAGAAAGAGCAACCTATAGTTCCTTTTCTTTTCATCTTCCATACTCATCAGTAATTTGTAGGGAGAGAGTTTAGGTAGAATGTGCATGTATAAAGAAGTGAAATGAAAAGAGTTGAGTTAGTTTTGTGCAGGGTTTCCATTGATCTGGTAAGAATTACGTATATGTGCATACACGCACTACAAATACAAATTGAGTAATTTTGGCGATTCTACATAGGAGTTAAATGCTCTTATATTTGCATTTAAAACTGGCATTCTACAATGTGAAGATAACAGTAAAATTGATACTAATAACTTAAAATTTTAAGTACTGTTAACAGCTTTTAGAGCAGGAGATCCCCCATTTTATTCTGCCCTGGGCCCTGCAAATTATGTAGTTTGCTCTGCTCTTCCCTTATGGGCTACTTGTTGTCCATGTGCAGAGACTTTTCAAGAAGTCCTATTTGCCATCTGATTTCCAATCCTTGGTCACTGAGTGGGGAGTGAATGAATCAGTGGGGTCTCTTGGTGACAATTGAAGGCTATCAGACCCTGGCCACAAGGAAGGAGTCTTCAGGAACTCCTGAGAATGCAAGTCATGGAGGCCAACCTCCAACCTCCAGCTGTTCAAGCAAGCCTGAAAGATGGGAGCCTTCTTAAAGAATGAATAGACTGTAGGTAATCAGGGATTCCTGTATAGATCTGTAGGGCTTGCATTTTGACCTTGTGGAATCTTCTCTGCCATCTTTGACAATAAAATGGTAACAAAAAGAGGTTTAAACTGCAATTCACTATTTTATCATAATTTTTTTTTCACCCAAAAAACTCATTCCAACCTCTGGAGAGGCTGCGGAGTGAAGTATAAACTGTAGACCAAAGTCTGGAGCCAGCCTGCCTCGGTTTAATCCCAGCTGTGGCATTTCTTAGTTGTGTGACTGAGCAAGTCACTTAACTCTCTGTGGTTTGGTTTCTTCTTCTGTAAAATGGAAATAGTAATTGTATTTCAGGGGTAAATTGTATTTTCAAGGCTGTTGTAGGAATTAAATAAGATTAATTGAGAGTAATGTATGTAAACGTAGTGCCTGGAACATACTCTCAGTAAATTTTAGCTATTGTTGTTGTTGTTTGGTTATTATTATTCGGTGTATCTGGGGACATATCCTCCTAGTTAGACTGCGAGCTCTGTGAAGGCTGGAGTGTATCTCTGGCATTAAGTGTGAGCATGTTGCACATTCCAGTTACTCAGTAAACATCTTGGTGGGTTAACTATATGGTGCTTTTCTTGATGTGAAGTAAACTGTTTTTTTGCAAGTAGAACATTCCTCCTTCATGGTGAGAAGAGAGCTATCCTAGAGACAATGGCCAAACCAAAGGTCATATTCTCACCTGTGTGATGTGAAGGACACCAATTTTGTTCTGGGGCACTCTCATGTCCAGAACCAAGAAATGTTCGTGAGCATGAAAAACACACCACTGGCTGTTTCCTGATTTGGAAGGAGTCCTTTGCAGTTGGCTAATCGCATTGTTATTTCCCTTGTTCTTTTGCTCCAGCATGGCGCCTTCTCATCTCTCTCCTTGGGGTGGCGGAAGGTAGTGAGGGGGCAGAACCTCCAATGAACTCCTAGCATGTCCACTTAAGACGGACACTGCTATATATTAATAGGTATTGTTCAGAATATGCAGAGTTATTCAAACATAAAGGAAAATGAGCCCTATTTCTTACTTTACAAAGCAAGTCATGTTTCTGCCACAAAAGCAAAGAGCACAGGCAAAGCCATTTCGTGATCCTGGCAGCAACCTCCCTGTAGGATGAGGTGTGTCTGACAGGCACGTGGGGCGTTCAGGGGACCTTTCAGTCGCTTCCTCCCACTAAGGTCCATCCCCTCCGCCCACAAACTATCTCTTTCAGGTTGATGGATCTCTGTTTCCCACTCTCCGCTGGGGGGGGTGGGGGGTGGGGAAGGATGGTATCACATTTTCTGCCGTGCAGGTGTGCGAGGCTTCTGTGGGAGCAGGAGACCGTGAAGTTGAGGTGGAGTGCAGAGGCCCATCCCGTACAGCGGGCCGGGAGATGGGGTCTCCAATAGCAATGCTGTCCCTTAAAAACAGGAGAAACCAAGCCCCACTTTCACTACATGAGAAGGTGCTTCCTGACAAATTTCCCCTCCGTGAAGGTCTTATCCTGGGGCAGAACAGCACTCACAAGAGGAGAAAGCGATCCCTCAGGAGGAAAATTATCTCTTCGTAATTCTCCAGCGCAACCTATGGAACCACATCTGTGGTTGGTACCTGAAGCAAATGCTTTTCCCTCCATTTTCTTTCCTTTTCTTTTGTCATCTTTCCACTATATTACCTTGATTCCTGTTATTTTTCTGCTTCCTCACCCCCTCCCCTTTTTTAAAAGGAGTAACGTGTGGTTGTTAAAACGCACATCTAATAGGATGGGGACTACCTGAATTTGGATACAAGCTCCACCACATCACCAGCTGGGTGACTGAGGGCAAGCTACATACTGTGTTTGGGCCTCAGTTTCTTCACTGTAAAATGAGGCCAATAAAATGATCTCCTTTGTGTGCAATAGCCCCAGAGTACACCACCCACATTGTAGTCTACAACCCTCAGGGGTCGGTGGTTGCCACAAACTCTACCTCTTGGTGAAGAGTGGTGACCTTTCTGGGACCAAACACCCATCCCCGAATCTTCTGCAATAGGCCCCCAGGACATTGCGCTGTGAGGAGCGCTCGCATTTCACAGTGTGAAAGATGGCCCTTGGGGTTATGTAACACATCCTTGCTGTGGTGATGATGAAATACAGAAACACAACTGCAGCTCTTTGGATAGTACCTGGAACATAGTCAGTACCTGTGCTCACCAGGCATTGGCCATTGCTCCTTGATACCTCTTCCAATACCCATGGCAATCAAGAGTACACTTGTTCTCCAAGATGGTGCTTTGTTGTCATCTTTAGATCCAGCTAAGCTCTCCCTTCACCTGGGAGCTTTCACTTCCATCTGTCGCCCTTCCACAAGCTAGCTATCCCAGCTTCTGATGACTTCCTATACGTTGAGGAGTCCTTCTTTTCTTAGGCCATTCCAGCTTTAGAAAAGAAAAAATGGCTTGTGTTGCTGCTTGTGATGCTGGGAGAGAGTTTTCTTCTCAAATGGCTGTGGATTTTATGAAACCAACTTTGACTAGTCTGCCAACTTTCTTCTTAAGTCTCTAAAAGGTGGCCTAGCACTTACGCTTGTACCTGCCATCCCATCACCCAGCGTGTTTTTATCAAGCGTCTTCCGTATGCCAGACACCATGCTTGGCACTAGTGCTAAGCCATGGGGCACTTGGTGAAGACCCTCCAGTGACTCACTAGGGTTTCTTCGACAAGCTGAGGCCAAGATCTCTCCTATCTCAGGAGAGTTTCTACCAGGTCCATTCACCCCAGGGCCTGATTCAATGCATTCTCTAGGGTGGGGAAGGTGTAGTGAGACCCCATTGTGTAGTATTGGGGAGGAGGTGTGAGTTTCATTTTGGCATGCCCCTTCTGCTTCAGGGTCCCATTGTCACCCCCAAAGCCACCCAAGTGAGCCCATGGGATTTTATCTAGAAGCAGCCTATTGTTTCCTATTGTGCTCAGGAGGTGAGCATGCAGATTAGGTTGCCTTTGCAGAGAGATTTTCTTCCTGTGGCACTAATTCCAAAACCAGATGTGGTCAACTTTTCATCCTTGATTAAAAATTACCATAACTTAAGTCCATTGTAGGTACACAAAAATACCATCTTGTGCTTCAAAGTGTATACTCTGAAGACCTGCTCGGCCAAATGAGATCTGGGGAAAGATAATAAGAGTCTACGTAAAAGAAGCACTTAATCCTACAAACTAGTTTGCAAATGATTTCTTTCTGCCATTTTCATTGAGCCAGTAAAAATCCCCAGAAGGATGAAGTAGCGCCCACACAAACCCCCAAATCAAGGGGACTCAAATTAAACCTGTGGTGACATAGTGAGGTTTCTTGGTAGAATAAAGCTAACAAATAAATTCAAAACCAGAGAATTCTTCTTTTTTAAATTTGGGTTTTACTTTTATAAATGGGCATTACCACCTCGCCCACATATCACTTCCTGCTCCCAGAGAGCAGTCACATTCAACTTGTAAATTATTTTTTTTGTCTGTATTTTTCTATTTCTGTATAATACGCTCTAGTGTTCCCACTTGATTTTCAAGTTTTAGACATATCTATTACCTGCCCATTATGAAAAAATGAGGGTTTTGATCTCTTTTCACATACCCTTCCCCCCACTTCCTAACACATTCTCTCTCTCACACACACACACACACACTTGCTGTCCTCCCAGTATAGTTAGCTCTGATTTTGATTAAATTAGGTCTGTCAGTAACTATTTTTTTTTAAAGATTTTATGTTTAATTAATCTCTACACCCAGTGTGACACTTGAACTCACAACCCTGACATAAAGAGTTGCATGCTCTACCTGAGCCAGCCAGGTGCCCCTGTCAGTAAATATTTTTATTTACATTTTTATTACATCAACACAATTGAAAACTATGCAAGGTTTTATTATTACTTTTCCTTTCTTCCACATCTTTGGTTTCCTTGGTACCTGTATATGGCTTTTTTTTTTTTCATTTCTTAGTTTTCCATATGCACACCACTAATTTATCCCCCAACTCCTTCAGCAGTGTAAATTTCCTCTAGGTAGTTTCAAACATACCTCATAGTCTGTCTGTTTTATCCGACCAAACCAATCTCAGCAGTCTTCTGACTTGCCCTGTTGAGTTTGGTTGATATTTAGGCTTCTCTCCAGCCAGCTGTCATCTGGGGATCTCCTTCACCACCATCCTGTCATCCCGGGGGATTCTCTTTGCCACTTTCCCAGGTCAGGACCCCCATTTCCTGGATTCCATATTTTCTTCCCTTTCTTGGCTTATTCCTTCATTTTACTTATGCACATGCTCCAATTTTTCATGAGAAAAAGTCCATGAGTGGTAAATTTTATGAGACTACGTATGTCTTTATTCTATCATCACACTTCATTTAGGTTTTGGCTGGGTATAAAATTTCAGGTTTGAAGTGGGTTTTTTTCCCTTCTCTCTCTTAATTTAAAATTTTTCTCCAGTGTCCACTAGTTTTCAGCATTTATTGAGAATCCAAAGCCATTTTTATACTTGATTCTTTGTATGAAACCTGCTTTTCCTCTTTAAGCCCAATTAGAGAGCTTTTAGGATATATTCTTTTTTTTTTCTTTTTCTTCTTTAAAAAAAAAAAATCTCAGTTATTTTGAAAATTCACAGTGATGTGTATTACAGGCTAGATTTCCAGGAAGCAGATTCTGAGATGGAGATTAGTATGGGGGAAGGTTTATTTGGGAGTGCTCTTGAGACCAACACCTATGGAGGGGAGGAAGGGAAGTCTGAGAGGGGGAGGGAGAAGCTGAGTTGTGATGTGTTCTCAGAGAAGCCTCAGCAGAGGGTCTATAGTGGCTTTACAAATGGGATGGCCCTTTAGAGTTGTCCTGGGTGGGGCAAGGAGGGTGGTCCTTTACATCCCTGTGTTGACTGGCTATGGGCCACCCTGGAAGGAGACAGGACCTTAGAGAAGGCAATTCTCTTCTGCTGAGGCACTCCCTAGCTGAAGGCACTCCCTGCAGCACGAGGAGTAAGTCCTTCCTTCCTGAAGAGAGATTTGAGGGATGCATCACAGGACGGTCACACTGTGCCTTGCAGCCATGGGTGTGATTTCATCCACTGTTATAAGCACACGGAGAATCCTTTCTGTTGGAACTTTATTCATTGGTCTGTACTATTTTCTTAAACTATTTCTTTGATTTGCTTTTTAAAATTTTCTTTGTTTTCTGTGGAACAGTTCTTATTTTCTCTGGAACTGTTACTATTCAGGTGTGGGATTACTTCTAATTTCTTATCTTTCTGACCCCATTCTCTTCTCTTTGTCCTTTGGGCTCTTTCTGTAATTTTTGTCAACTTTATTTTTCAACCCTTCCCTGACTTTTTTTTTCTTTTACATCCTTTGAGCTTTTTTATATTCTTCAATTTTTAACGTTATACCATTCTTGTTTAGTGGATGCAGTATCTTATCTTTCTACTACTGTGAGCAATACCTTTTATGAAATTTCCTTCCATTGTTTTTACCTCCATGCGATTTTAAATGTTGATTTATTTGGACCTCCTGTTCTTCACATTAAATGCATTTCTTAACGTTTGGCAAATCATGTCTTTGCTCATGTTTAAGGGTATAGTGCTGCAGAGCTAATTGCAGCCCCTGAACATGTTGCTGAAGCCAACTGTGGGCTGACATCAGGGTGATCTGTTTGGGTTGTTTCACTGGGGCAGCTCCAATGTCAATAGCTTTGGACCTTTTTTTTTTTCCTTAATGTGTTCAGATTCCCTAGGGAGGGACAGTATAATATCTTATTGGAGGAATAGTCCGGATTTCTGGAAGGCAAATGTGGAAAGAAAGCTGGAGTGTGAAGGCTTTTAATAATACTTCTACATAACCACCTGATTTCAATGTCTCCCCATCATTACCTGGGACTGGCGTCCTTCAGTTCAGAGAGCCTCTGTTTTACCTTCGCTGGAGGATAAACATTTGTTTTCTTCCATGGGAAGGAGCAGCAGTCACCTGGCTCTTGGTTTCAGAGTACGTATTTGGAAATCTTATGAGGACTGTCAGTCAATACTCCTTTATTAGCTCTACCTTCACCCCTATTCCAGAAGTCCTGGATACTGCTAATTCTTCATCCTCTTGGAGGTTCTATGGCATAAATATGGTTTCTTCTTGGCTCCCCTGCTGCTGATTTATCAGTTAACTTTATTGGGTCTGCTAAGTCTGTTGCACTCATTTATTTTCTTTCCAGCATCCAAAATTTTGTTGCTTCTGTCTTCTCCCCTACTCCCCTGGTCCTGTGGGTTTATGACTTATGAAAAATCCTTTGCTGTCAATCTAATAGAGTCTTGGAGGAAACAGAGATAATGCAATAAGCTACCATCCTTAACTAGAAGTAAATACACAAAATCATTACATTTCTCTGAAATTCCCTTCAGGTAATTTCAATGAAACCAGATTGATTCCAGTATCCATTAAAATCTTCAAGCGATAATTTCCTTCTATTTAATTTTATAATTAAGATTTTAATGTTCTCAAATTTGTAAATTTTCTCTGTAAACATGGGAATTAATGTAGGAAATATAATACATTGATGAAATTATAGATTGAAAGTTAGTGAGAATACGGCAAAAGAAACCGTAGCTTATGCCCGGTAGCATTTTTGTGGTAAAAACAGTAAGAGCTTGGATCTCTATCTTGCCCCTGCTACTTAGTAGCAGAATAAAACTTAATCTTTTGAAGCTGTTGTAAAATAGGCATAATAAACCAATACTGCATTTAGCTGAAGGCAAGATTGAGTAGGAGATGGATGTAGGATAGCCACCAATGTCTGGCATATGGCTGGTGCAGAGCAGAAGTTAGTTCTCTTCCCTGGCACCAGAGGGAAGGGGGAAGAATAAGGGACTTCTCAGGGGAGGTGGAAAAAGAGGTGGCTAGGAGATGCTCCCCATTCCTGGGGGCCCTCAACTAGTCTTTGGGGTCCATACTTACTCCTGTGGAACTTACATGCTTTCTGCTATAATAAAGAATTCAGGAAAAGGAGGCCCTAGAAAAAAAAGAGGGCTAGCTGGTGGTGAACTAAAAAAAGGGGAAAAAAAGAAGGGAACAAGGATAAAACAAAGGACATGTTGATAAACATAGTATTTTTCTTAAAAATTTATTGATTTATTTGAGAGAGAGAGAGAAAGAGAGAGAGAGGAAGAGAGAGAGCATGCAGGGGGAGAGGGAGAGAGAATTTCAAGTAGACTCCCCACTGAGTGCAGAGCCTGATGCAGGGCTCGATGTCACGACCCGGAGATCATGATCTGAGCTAAAATCAAGAGTCGGATGCTTCACCAACTTAGTCACCCAGGTGCCCCTTGATCGACATAGTATTGACAGGAATGGCAGTGGTGGGACATCTGGTCACCCCAGGCATAATATCCAGAGTAAAAACACACAGTTTCTCAGTTAACCTTACCCACCAAGGAGAAAACATATTCAACTTCAACTCAGAGGTGTTTATCCTGTTAAGGAACTATATGATTTTCTTCTTCTCTTTGGACCTCCTTCGTCTCCATGCCCAGTGTGGAGCCCAACACGGGGCTTGAACTCACGACACTGAGATCAAGACCTGAGCCAAGATCAAGTCAGACGCTTAACTGACTGAGCCACCCAGGCACCCCTATACCTCCTTCTATTGCCTGACTCTGGCAACTCATTAGCCCTCTCAGTAGAAGGATAGTAAGATAAGTAAAAGAAGATGAAATTTGAACCATCCTTTCAGAAACTGGCTAGTAACTCTGGCAAAAGTTTGATAAAGGAGAAGGCAAATAAACTTTCTTAGTTATCAGTGGAATTAAGTTATGCCTGCTCTACCCGGTCTCTGTTATTGGGGATAATTGTGAGTTGGCTGCATGTCATTTTAGAGGAATGATATGTAACTTAAATAAATGATCTACATCTGGAAGTTTCTGTTTCTCTGAAAAAATCTAGGGCTGAGTTAAATAGTTGGATGACTTTCAAAATTTTGAATCTGTCAGATTTTAGTGGTCATTAGTAGAGAAGCAGAAAGACTAGCAGAAGGAAGGTAATTAGTTACCTAGGGAAAGAGACTATTAAAAATAATTCTTAAGTGCAACTCTGTTATGTGCAACTCTGCCCAGGTAGGAAGGAGTTTGGGTCAAGCAAGCACTGTTCTATAAGGAAAGTTACTGTGTATCCTTTGTTGTCATCCAGAATTCTAACTACAGCCCTCAGTTGGAGCCACCCTGTTTAAGTACCTCTGTAGAAATCACTGGAGGGGTTTCTTTACTTGAAAATTTATGAATCTAACAAAGCGGTTTGAAAATGATTGAATGCTTACTGCTGAGCAAGCTCTGCAGCTTGCAAAGCAGTCAAAGACTCACTTATGAGAACATTTACTTAACAAACCAATACTGATGTACCGCGGTATATCTGGTATTGTTTCCAATTCCCTGTCCCTAGGCCATCAGCGCAGCCCTTTGTCAGGTGTGGTTAAGGGAATGGTACATGCCTGGGTTTTGTTCAAACCACCCTCTCCTTTCATCATCTTGTTCTGCATCGTTTCTCGTCTTCAGTGTCCCAGGACGCTCTGCATCCCATCTGAGCAGTCCATCCTCGTAATGAGATGAATATCCGAATTGTGGCAATTCTCACTGTCACTGCTTCAGTTGCTCAGAGTGCATACTTTTAAAGTGTCATCACTAGCTGTATTTCTACAATGGATACAACTGCTGTTTCTAATTTGCTCACATAGGGCAGATTGCTATAGGGCTGGGATATAAAAGAGGACCCCTCTCCTTCACCACACTGCTCTCACCCCTCCCCTGAGCCTTGGCTGTCTCTGGGCTTTGTCCCTGTGCTCTGCACATGCTCAGGAATGATAGGAGTTTTGTAGACAGCTACAGCTTTTAAAAAACTATATATACCTATAAAACAATCTTTTTGCTGAAATTTCTATAATCTGGAAATTTCTCTCCCACTTTGTTGAAGTCATTGACTGAAGTATATCTCTTAGGCTATACTTTTAAATATCTTTCTAACTATGGAACTGCAGGGGTGGCTTCCAAACTGTTCAAGGTCTGTTCTGTGTGGCCACAGACCAGATCATAGCTTCATAGTATAGTACATATAGTAGTAGTAGTAGTAGTATATAATAGAATTTAAAATTTTTAATTGTGAAATATGTCATCCATAAAAGAGTTTGCATAAGATATATATGCAATCTGAAGACTAATAACATGAATACTCATTTACCCACCACTTAGCTCAAGAAATACAATATTGTCAGCCCATTTAAAACTTTCTGGGTGCCTCTCTGATCCCATCTTCTTCCCTTTCATCCATGGTAATTCTAGCCTCAATTTTAAGTGAATCATTCCCTTGCTTTTCTTTGTAGTTTCAATACATATGGATATACCTAAATAATGCACTGGTTTTGCTTTGTTTTTGCATTAAATAAATGGAATTCTACTGTATACTGTAAACGTTCTTCTGTCTTTTTTTTCCCACTCAGAATTACATTGGTATCGTTCATATTAAAGCACAGAGCCACAGTTTGTTCATTTTTATTGCTGTATGATACTCTCTTTTATGAATAGACTATAATTTATTTACTCTACTAATGATAGACATTTGTGGGTTCCTTTTTTTTTTTAAGATTTTATTTATTTATTTGACAGAAAGAGACACAGCGAGAGCAGGAACACAGGCAGGGGGAGTGGGAGAGGGAGAAGCAGGCTTCCCACGGAGCAGGGAGCCCGATGCGGGGCTCGATCCCAGGACCCTGGGATCATGACCTGAGCCGAAGGCAGACGCTTAACGACTGAGCCACCCAGGCGCCCCTGTGGGTTCCTTTTTTATTTTTGGGCTCTGACAGCCAGTGATGCTCTGAATATCTTCTTGTGTGTCTCATGGTAAAACCTACGAGGAGAATTGCTGGCTTATATGCTATCGTGTTTACTGTAACTTTATGAGTCTTTATATTTACTAGAGCAATTCTTGCCCCTTTCTTTTCTTTCCTAAGAGTGTTTTGACCTTTTGCACATCTATGTAAGTTTTAGAATCAGCTTGTTGAGTTACACACACACACCTTATTGTAATTTTGATTGAGATTACATTGAATCCATAAGTCAATATGGAGAGAATGGATAGTTTTATAAAATTCTTCCAGTGGAATATGATGCCTTCCTGTGAGGCTACCATGCTGCAGGGAAGTCAAGTACATGGGGAAAGCACATACATGTAGGTTCTCCCATCAGCAGTTCTTTTTTTTTTTTTTAAGATTTTTTTTATTTATTTGACAGAGAGAGAGAGAGAGCAGGCACAAACAGGGCGAGCAGCAGACAGAGGGAGAGGCAAACTCCCTGCTGAGCAGGGAGCCCGACGATGTGGGGCTCGATCCCAAGACCCCGGATCATGACCTGAGCGGAAGGCAGCCGCTTAACCTACTGAGCCACCCAGGTGCCTCACCCATCAGCAGTTCTAACTTCAAATCCTTTCAGCTCAGGGGCCAGGCATGTGAGTGAGCAAATCCTCAGATGATTCCAGTTTTCAACGGTAGGGTCACTCCTAGACTTCAAGTCTTCCTAGCTAAGCGTCTAGACATCATGAAGAAGAGACAAACCTTTTTTTTTTTTTTAAATGAATTCTTGACCCATGGAAAATGGGCAAAATAAAATGATTGTTGTTTGAGACCCCCAATTTTGGTGGTTTGTTATGTAACAATAATAAACAGTAACAGAGAAATCTTTAATGTCACTCAATAAAGTTGCTTAGTTTTTCAGTAAAGTCTTGTATGTGTTTGTTAGATTGATTCCTAAGTGATACTATTAGATGTTATTGTGAATAACACTTATTTACATACCAATTCTGGGATACATTGTTTATATCATTTTCTTTTTTTTTTTTTTTAAGATTTTATTTATTTATTGGAGAGAGAGCACTCGCGACAGGGTGGGGAGGGTGGGGAGGGTGGGGCAGAGGCAGAGGGAGAGGGAGTAGCAGACTCCCCGCTTGAGCAGGGAGCCCCAAATCCCAGGACCCTGGGATCACGATCTGAGCCAAAGGCGGATCCACCTTTGGCAGAGCCACCCAGGTGCCCCTGAAATGTGTTTTTAATTTTTACTTTATGGCCTAACACTTGTTTCAATTTTTATAAATTGGCCAAAGGTTGTTCATAAGATTTTTTTTTACATTAGCTTTTTAATCTATGGTGCAAACAAGGCATTGTAATCTTTTTGGTTCTTAATACTGTTTTATTTTTTGTACCTTCTCTATTTTGTTCTTGGTAAATCTTGCAAAAGATGTATCAATTTTAGACTTAACAAAAAAACCCCCAAATTTTCTGTTGTTTCTTCTGTTGATTTTCTCCAATGTGTCATTGTTTTATATTTCATTAATTCCTGCTCTTATATTTCTTCCCTTTCTTCTATTTTTTTTGGCCTTACTATGTTTTTCCTTTTTCTAGCTTTTTAAATTGATTGCCTAGGTTAGTTATTTTCAACCTTCTTTATTAATACCAACACGTAAGGCTTTAAATTTCTTTCCAAGTATTATTTGTAGATGCCTCCAACAAGCTTGATAAGTATTTTTCATGATTGTTCATGATTGTTGAGATCACTCCTTGTTTAATTTTTGTAAATTTTTTCTGTGTGCTTCAAGTAAATGTGTATTTTTCCAGTTGCTGGGTGCCATGTTCTATATATGTCTCTTGGCTCAAGGACAGTATTTGTGTGCATTATTGTATGTTACAGTATGCTCCTAATTGTATGCTTCTAACAGTATTCTTCGATTGTGAACTCCTTTTGAGCTGGACCTTTATGTGGCCTATTTTTAAAGTGCATCCCTGCAGAGCAGACTTTCCTTTGCCTCTGTTGAGCACATGAGGGCATTATCACCTGAGACTGTTTTAAACTATAGTCTTGGTTTAGGGTAATTTTGTTTGTTTGTTGACCACATCAGTGGTATATAATCAGGCCCCCTACATCAGTCCTCAGTGAGTGTGGCTCGAGGTTAGGAATTCCCAGTGGAAAGGGAGTGGGAGGCATATACTAGCATCGTCTCCCTCCCTGGGGTGGGGTTTCTCTTACTCCCCCACTGATAAAACTGCTCCCCAGAGATCCTGGCTTTTAAGTTGGTGTCCGTGACCTGAAGTCTGCCCTTCTGAGAACCCTAATAATTGGCATGTATCTCCCAGGCAAATGCTGGTTCCAGTGTTTACTTACCCCTGAAGATTTGTGCTTTCTCATCGTTTCTGACATCTGAGGAATGCTCTTACTCTCCAGCCAACTTAGCCATGCATTAAAATCATGATTATATATTTTAACTAGCATTTTTATTTGTGCAATACTTGGAGAGGTTTCCACATTGCTAGAAAGATAAGTCTATAATGTAATTTGGAAACCAAAAAAAAAAAAAAGAGCAATCCAGCATCAAACTATGATTTCAGGTGAAAATGGCTCTGGATTTAATTTTCCACTTGGACTGTCCCAGAGTACAGGAGGAAATAGTGCAGTTGGAAGGATAAATCGAAAAAGAACTAGAGAGCATGGAAGAGTTCACATTATAAGCTCTTTCTTATCTGCCAAACCAGTACAAAAGTTTCAACTTCCTCTCTATGAGTTTCCATATCTTTAAAGAAATTAATACAGCTACTAGATTTGTTAAGCTTTCATAAGGAAACATATACAAAAATGCTATATGTGGGACTTTGTGGAGAGTAAGCACTAAGGTGATATGGGGTGGAATTGACTCTGAACCTCCTATAAGGATTTTGATAGATGCTTCCCAGAGTTTGCCTAGAGACGTAGTCAATGCCAGTATGTATGTGATACTTTCAAAATGAAAACTTGGGCTAAATTGAATAGAATGACAAAAGGCAAGTCCAGGGGCAAAGAATCACTTTGAAGGAAAAAGGGCAATTCTGATGCGTGCTCTTTAAACACAGGTCTCAAGGAATTCTCGTAAATTTCCAAGGACCATGATAGATTTAGCCACTGCGTGTCTCGAAGACCTTGGGTGATGTGGGGACTGGACTCCAAGCGGTCATCTGGTCACACCCACGGCTTACTCCCTGGCTCGTGGACTGCTTCTTATGTTACTTAACTGAGGCCACAGAAAACCCGCCTCAGCCTATACCACCCTCAGCACCTCTGTGATCTGTACATACACATGTACGTTGGAAAGGGCAACGAAACAAAAGAATAAAGATAAAAGTAGGTATTTTTACTAATGGTTGGAAGCTTTTGAGGCAACGAAAGAAAGTAGTGTAGCTCGAACGAATTGCTGGGGGAAAGGCAAAGTTCACGAAAGAAACATATTATGGTTTCGCCTGCATTTCTTTTTGCCTCTGGACATGTAAGTATGAGTTAATAAGCTTATAATGTGCACTATACAATATGAGGTCTTATCAAAGGCTTGTTATCTAAAGTGCTTACATTATTGGATTGAGTTATAAGTATGCTCATTTCCTGATGACAAATTTGGACCCAGAGAATATTTCCAATTACATCTATTGTTTCATTGTGAATATAATAACAATAATTATTTCTATGATTTATTTCACTAGAACACTGGCAATAAAAAGACACTAATTCTTATATTATTATGTTTCCCTTCCCTATCAAGAACCCTTTCATAACACAGATTAAGAACAGCATCCAAAAAACAGGCCTCATATCAAGCATTTTGGTCCTCTGAAATAATATAATTTTTTAGAACATAACAGACAATAAAGTTTAGCTCCCCATGGAATTGAGCTTGATTCTGATCTTCAAATCAAGCATTAAATATTTGGTTAATTGATCAAAATTAGATATAGGGAGCCTGGGTGGCTCAGTCATTAAGGGTCTGCCTTTGGCTCAGGTCATGGTCCCAGGGTCCTGGGATCGAGCCCCGCATTGGGCTCTCTGCTCAGCAGGAAGCCTGCTTCTCCCACTCCCCCTGCTTGTGTTTCCTCTCTCGCTGTGTCTCTCTCTGTCAAATAAATAAATATCTTTAAAAAAAAAACAAAAACAAAAAAACAAAAAACCCCCACAAAATTAAATGTAATCTGTGTATAAACTAGAGAAAGATTTGTTTTCTTTTTAAAACACAGTTTACCCCACTGGACAAGGGTTTCTATCCTGAGGCCATGAATCCCCTGAAATGTGCAAAATTGTGTGTATATGTGTGTGTGTGTGTATTTGTGTGTAAAAGAGAGAGGGAGAGGTATTGTTTATTGATATCATTTTTTTTTTTTTTTTCTGGGACAAGGTGTATAGTTTTCATCGATTCTCAAAAAGGTCCATGATTAAGGGTCCCTACCCAAAGATGAGGATCCATTTTCAGGTGAGTGATTTGGTTATGAGCCTTTTTCTGCAGATGGAAGCTGATTGTGTCATATTTCTGACATAATCTTTTCTTACAACATTTATCATCAGAAATCTTCATGTTTGAGAAATGAAAATGGAACATTCTGTTAGTGTTTAAGAAAGAAGTGTTCAAAGATAGCTTTTGGGAGTTCCCCAGGATTTTACAAAATTCTGCAACTATGGTCTATTTTCCTGAGACATTAACCAAGATATATGTCCCTATTTGACCTGACATCTTAAGGCTTATAATTTAGTTGTTTGATTTTACTTTGTCATTTGCCATGTGTTCATATTCATAGCTCTTCGACAGTGTCTAAAATTATGAAATTCAGTTATGAGCTGATTGGAACTTGAGGAGAACATTCAAATAAGTTCCCTCCTTCCATCCCTTCTTTCCTTCCTTCTTTGTGTTTCATTCTTTGTACTTTTTTCACTACTCTAAAAACTGAATGTGTTTTGCAAAGCTGTGCAATATTATAAAGAATAGTAACAAAACAATAAAGCTTGATTACCTAAGAGCTTTCTCTTTTTTATCGCTCATGATTTATTTGAGAAATAGAAAAAAAAAAAGGCTCCGACCTCATTAAGTAGGGAAAAAAAGCTATCCTCATTAAACTAACATCTGATCTACTGTAGTTTTAACTTTCATTTCAAAGCACTAATAACTTGTCGTTTGTAGAAATACTTCGAATAGCGTACCGTCCCTGATTGACTGCAGGGCTATAATTCAATCACCAGCCTCTACTGACATCGCGGTCCCCAGGGGTGCGGCTTGAGGCTTTAGGAATGGCAGCTAAGTCCCAAACCTGAATTACAGCTCCGTTATTCAATCCGGAGCCCCTCTTTGTTATTTATAGTACATAGAAAGAGAGTGTGGGCTTTTCGAAAGAGGAAAACAATAAATCAAACTAACAAGATGACTGGCTCTAATATTAAAATGTAAAACCCTACGATGTGGAGGGAGGAAGATTAATGAGCATATGACGTAGGGTTATTAAAGGTGTGATGGGCAGGAGAGGGAATGGATTATGGGGAAATTAAATGAAGTATTTCACTGGAAGGCAATCAAGTTCGGTGGAAGTTTTTAAATGACCAGCTAATAGAGCTGGTCTTATTACCGGAGCGACATAACCCAAACCCACGGTCCTTTCTGGAACGCCCTTTCCCCGGAAATCCGGGAGTCTTGCCGTCATGACAAACAATCGCAGAGGCATGCAACCGCTCTCACATGGCAGAGGGTACAGCGCCGCTCCTGCTGGTTTCCTGCACCTCCTGCTTTCCCGGGAGGGGTGGTCCTGACATTTGGGAAGGCCTGCTACAAAGGAATAATGAAGGGATGGTTTTCGGGAATGATCGCCAAGTAATACACTTACCAAGGTCATTTGCCCAAGGTCATCCAAAAATATTAACGTAGGTTTGAGAAATGAGAACAAAATCCTGTTTTCTGATGGTTTGGCTTGAGATAGCATAGCAAATAAGATCGTTCCGAGTTAATATCGGGAGATCTCAGATTATTGGCTCCTGTTTCGTGTAACAGAATCAGTTGCTAAAACCAATTTCTCAGCACGCACCCTTTAACCTTTGCTGTGGTTGTTTTTGCAATCCATTTACCTGATCCCTCTTCCCCTGTCCTTCATCATCCCTTCAATACTTTAAGCCTCATTTCCTGTCTCACAGTTAATAAAAGAAAAATGTCACCCCTATAACCCTTACCCAGGCCACCCTCCCTTTCCTTCAGATTTATAGGTCTTTGTCTCAGAGTTAGTTTTTTCACCTTTGTTTAAGTTTGTTGGCCTGTCAAAACCAGCAAGTCCAAACATTCAGAACTCTGCAAGTTGATGCTCAGTGTAAGGATGGAGGTATATTGTTTAAGTTCGATTCCTGAGGCCTTATCAGTGGAACCACTCTGCAACATGGGAGACAAATCTGGTGTTAAAAAACAAGCCAGCCACCCCCCAAACAACCACAAACCTCAACTAGATATGACTGATCAGTGTTTTCAGGGCATATGAACCTCCCTGGAGGTCCGGGAGGACCACAGTCTTTCCCTTTTGGCTGCAAGGGTGCACCCTGGACGCTTGCTCTCCCTTCAGTCACTTGCATGGGCTCTAACAGGAACCTGCCGCTCTGCTAAATTTCACTCCAGAAATGTACTGAAGGAAAATTTCAGGGACCGTTTAATACAGTTGCTTACGGAGAAACAAACAGTTTAAAATCTGTGTACCTCAAGGTTGTTCTCACCACAGAACAATTAATCCTTCAAAAAGAATTTTAAAAAATTCTTTATCTAGGACCCGGTGTGCTAGTGTTAATCAGTTAATTGAGAACTAAGGAGTTGCAATACATTATAAAAACACTTACATTGTTCCTTAGAGTATTTTATATTGCTTACTTCCCTAGAAGGGAGAGATGATCTCAGGATGGGAGAATTGAAAGGGACCTTAGTTAGGTATCTGTACTATTGGTTTTCTGGGGCTACCATAACAAACTGCCAGATATTAGGTGGCTTCAACAACAGAAATGTATTTCCTTGTAGTTCTGGAGGCTAGAAGTCTAAGATCAGTTATCGGCAGAGTTGGTTTTTCCTAAGGCCTTTCTCTTTGGCTTGTAGATGGCACCTTCTTGTGTCTCATCTTGTCTTTTCTCTGCCTGTCTGGGTGCTAATCTCTTCTTATAAGGACACCAGTCAGCTTGGATTAAGTCCTACCTTAATGACCTCATTTTAACTTAATCATCTCTATAAAGTCCCTGTTTCCAAATACGGTCACATTCCAAGATATTGGGGGTTAGGGTTTCAACATATGAATTTTGGAGGGACACAACCCAGCCCTTAGTAATATGATGTTCTCTTCATCTTGAAGAAGAAGAAACCGAGACCCAGAGAAATAAATTGTCCAAGGTCACACAGCTAATTATTGGCATACCTGATATCAGGATTGGAGCTCAGGTTTTTGTATTGCCTACCTGGCCAATATTTTTTTTTTTTTTTTAAATTTTTTTATTGTTATGTTGACATAACATACATTACATCATTAGTTTTAGGTATAGTGTTCCATGATTCATTGTTTGTGCATAACACCCAGTGCTCCATGCAGAACGTGCCCTCCTCAATACCCATCACCAGGCTAACCCATCCTCCCAACCCCCTCCCCTCTAGAACCCTCAGTTTGTTTTTCAGAGTCCATTGTCTCTCATGGTTCTTCTCCCCCTCCGATTTCCCCCCCTTCATTCTTCCCCTCCTGCTACATTCTTCTTCTTCTTTTTTTTTCTTTCTTAACATATATTGCATTATTTGTTTCAGAGGTACAGATCTGAGATTCAACAGTCCTGCACAATTCACAGCGCTTACCAGAACACATACCCTCCCCAGTGTCCATCACCCAGTCACCCCATCCCTCCCACCCCACCCCCCACTCCAGCAACCCTCAGTTTGTTTCCTGAGATTAAGAATTCCTCATATCAGTGAGGTCATATGATACATGTCTTTCTCTGTTTGACTTATTTCGCTCAGCATAATACCCTCCAGTTCCATCCACGTCGTTGCAAATGGCAAGATCTTATTCCTTTTGATGGCTGCATAATGTTCCATTGTATATATATACCACATCTTCTTTATCCATTCATCTGTTGATGGACATCTTGGCTCTTTCCACAGTTTGGCTATTGTGGACATTGCTGCTATAAACATCGGGGTGCACATAGCCTTTCGGGTCCCTACTTTTGTATCTTTGGGGTAAATACCCAGTAGTGCAATTGCTGGATCATGTGGTAGCTCTATTTTCAACTTTTTGAGGAACGTCCATACTGTTTTCCAGAGTGGCTGCACCAGCTTGCATTCCCACCAACAGTGTAGGAGGGTTCCCCTTTCTCCGCATCCCCGCCAACATCTGTCATTTCCTGACTTGTTAATTTTAGCCATTCTGACTGGTGTGAGGTGGTATCTCATTGAGGTTTTGATTTGGATTTCCCTGATGCCGAGCGATATTGAACACTTTTTTATGTGTCTGTTGGCCGTTTGGATGTCTTCTTTGGAAAAATGTCTGTTCATGTCTTCTGCCCATTTCTTGATTGGATTCTTTGTTCTTTTGGTGTTGAGTTTGATGAGTTCTTTATAGATTTTGGATACTAGCCCTTTATCTGATATGTCATTTGCAAATATCTTCTCCCATTCTGTCAGTTGTCTTTTGGTTTTGTTGACTGTTTCCTTTGCTTTGCAAAAGCTTTTTATCTTGATGAAGTCCCAATAGTTCATTTTTGCCCTTGCTTCCCTTGCCTTTGGCGATGTTTCTAGGAAGAAGTTGCTGTGGCTGAGGTCGAAGAGGTTGCTGCCTGTGTTCTCCTTTAGGATTTTGATGGACTCCTGTCTCACATTGAGGTCTTTCAACCATTTGGAGTCTATTTTTGTGTGTGGTGTAAGGAAATGGTCCAATTTCATTCTTCTGCATGTGGCTGTCCAATTTTCCCAACACCATTTGTTGGAGAGACTGTCTTTTTTCCATTGGACATTCTTTCCTGCTTTGTCAAAGATTAGTTGACCATATAGTTGAGGGTCCATTTCTGGGCTCTCTATTCTGTTCCATTGATCTATGTGTCTGTTTTTGTGTACCTGGCCAATATTTAAACAAAAACAGACAAAAACAAATACAAGTTAGTAGAGAAGACTGTGAAATCCCAGCATTTGGCAAATAGTGGACAATCAATAAATACCCATTGCATGACTGACAGCCTCTCTTTAATTAGAAATAGGGACTTGTTACAGATTTGGTGACTTTTAAAATATGTCTGAAGATGATAAATGGATAGAGAAGTAGATAGACATTGGATAGAGAGACAAAGGATTGGTCAAGAACTCTGTGTTTAGGAATCATACTTGAAGTAGAGTCCCACCTCTGCTACTAACTAAAGGGTTCTTTTGTCTCCATTTTAAACCCCTCCAGACACACACAGTGATAGAGGAAGGTTGTACTGGGGGTTACAAATCAGGGAGCTGCACGGAAAGCAGAGTCCAGAATTCATATTCCCATTAGTGAGTGATTAGGTAAAAATGCTCCTGCAGATGAGCTCTTCCTTCAATCACTAGGCTCTCCCAGGAACACAGATGCAGCTTATTTCAGGTCTCCCTCTAGCAGGGGTAGGGGCTCAAGGAAGGCAGATGCTAAGATCTTGGCACTTGACGCAGACACTAGAACTTGGTAGTCACTCACTCAAGAATGAAAGGAATCAATGAATAAAAGAATATAGGCATTAGGCACTGAATCATGGCATCCATCTAAGACTAAAGACTAAAACAATTCCTCATAGAAACCCCTGGCTTATATTCAGGGATTTGCCCACAGACACAGAAAATACTTAGAAGACAAGATACATATGCTGTTCACTGCTGACCTGGGAAAAGGACCTCATGAATTATTTCATGAACCGGTTTGTGCCTCACAATTGTCTCCCACCCTTAAAATGCCTTTTCTATGAGTTATTCATTAGTTATTTCATACACTAATGTACACGTTTATGGGATAGCCTACGTATGTGTGGATCCATTCATTTCATTTCTCTTAAATTTATTCTCTTCTAAGTAGGGATAGCATGATTCCCTGCCTGAATTGTAGCACATTATAGGGAGGCACATCACAAACTTATTTGGAAAATTCTATAAGCCCCTCTAGAGGGCGTGGGCTGAGCACCAATCACCTTCCCCTTTTGGCTCAGCCAGTCTTTCTGACCTTTGGCAATTGCTCTCCCTCTCTCTGAATCTCTTATTTGGATTCTGCTCACTAGAAATAATAACCTGTCTCTTTGCCAGTGTTCAGAAAGGATTAAACATTGGAGATTCCTGGGCAGGAGTCTGAAATAAAAAGATATGAATTATGGAAATAAATCAGAGTGGTAATTTTGGTCATTATTATGACATTCTCCACTAAAAATTAAGGCATCTTCACTTCTTCTGGTATCTTCTGATTCATCTCCCTCCCCATTTTTTGGGACAATCTTTCCCTTCCTTTCCTTGCCATTGAATAATCCTTGTAGTTAGTGACTTAGATTTTATAGATAAAATGGCAATTCAAGCTATTAAAAAGAGGTATAATTGGACAACTGAAGAACAAGAAATTTCTACTAAGAAATACATCAACACGTTATGAACAAGCCCAGACTGAGGTCTTTGTCCTGTTCCGACCATGTGCAGAACAATGCCAGTCACTCCCTTTCCCTCCTAGAGGCACCTTTTGCAGAAAGTGTAAGCCCAGGAGACTCCAAGAGGAGCAGTCAAGTTTGCCTCGGCTTCCGAATGGTGCTCCAACAAAGGGAGGGGGGTGAGTACTGCAGGTAACCATCATGCGGCACACACAGCCATTTTGGAAAACAACCTGAGAGAAAATTAAAATCCTATGATTTATATTTTTTAATGGCAGAAAACAGTGTTCTGACTCAAGTCACTCAAATGCTTACGGGCTATTTTCAAGCTCAGCTAACACTGTACAACTCTTTGTATGTGACACGGCATCTCCCCTTCTCCCTTTAGTCTGGGTGAGTGGAAGTTGGCAGGGAAAGGGAATGTTGAATATTGTACACAGGGAGTTGGGTAAGAATGTTGAGAGCTAAGGAGTAGCCTCGTTCACCCTCCCTCTTCTCTTAAAATTGTCCGGAGCACGTTTGCTCATACTCCCTAAATTTAAAAAATCCCAGGACCCAAGTGAAACAAATCACTCTCCCTCCTAGTGGATTTGCTGACTCTCACAAAGGTAGAGACAGCCAGGGTGGAGGGCAGGTGTTATAAATAATTTGTATTTTTCACCTATAGTTGTTTCTCCCTATGAACTCCTTAGTACCCTTTGGTGTTACGCTGAATAATCTACTGTCTTGAACTGTATTCCCATTGTTTTTTTGGCATGGTTCTTGCCTCTCCTACAGATTCCAAGCTCTTTAATATCAGGACCAAGGCATATAATTCTCTTCTACTCCTACAGCATCAAACCTAGCACTCAGGAAATATGATTTCATTGGTTGACAGAAGAGAGGAACAAATGATTTGATAGACAAGTGAAGACAGAGAAATAACTTAGGAAGATTTCTAACATTTGAAAACATTGGTGTCTTCTTATGTTTTCACATGATGTGGGTGTGGGACTGTTCACAAAATCTCAGGATATTCACAGGAACTGCCCAAACAGCGTTTCTGCAGGAGAGGTCTGATCAATCATGGTACTCTCATGTAGACAATGACATGAACATGCTTGTATGACCGTGTCTCCCCAAACTGCCAAGTCTTCAGATGAGTGGGCTTTACTCATCAGAAATTAAGAGCAACTGATGTCCAACGTTAACCGACTGACAGGACGGTATGACGGGCATGTTTCACATGCCTCATGTTATCTTCATGATGATTCAGTATGCAAGGTACTGGAATCGTTAGGTCAAGGATAAGAATGTTGGGCTCTAGAGAGCTTATATAACTTGTGGAGAAGCAATGAACTTTACCCGTTTAACTCAAAGGCCTTAACCAGCCACAAGTGCTCTTCCTTGAGCCAGGTTTTGTTGTTTTTGTTATAGTTGTTGCTTTTTTCCTGAAGCAAGATGTAGAAACGCATTTAAAACAACAAGAAAAAGAAGAAATACATGTGGCATCCCTGGGAAAAATATTTAGAAGGATTTAATAGGAAGTAGACATTTTTAAAATGTCTTTTATTGATAAAAATGTATTTGTTTTTGTGGTACAAGTGTAAAAATAATTTGAGGGACAGATTGAATAAGAAAAGAAATTATTGTATTGTGGGGCACCTGGGTGGCTCAGATGGTTAAGCATCTGCCTTTGGCTCGGGTCATGATCCCAGGGTCCTGGGATTGAGCCCCACATCTGGCTCCTGGCTTGGTGGGGATTCTGCTTCTCCCTCTCCCTCTGCCTCTCCCCTGCTCATGCTCTCTCTCTCTCTGTATCTCTGTGTTTCAAATAAGTAAATAAAATCTTTAAAAAAAAAGAAATTATTGTATTGAATAATAGACTCTATTTCTTTAAAAATAGATTTCTTAAAAACAAATAAGATCCAGAAAGGAATTTCTGAAGGGATGGTTTTGTTTTGCTTCTTCAGACTTGAATTATGTTAGGAGATTCCATGCTGTTCATGTTTTATATTCAACAATGTGTGCACATACTAAAGTTAAAACTATGACAAGGGCAGTTATTTCTGAGAATATGAATAATAAAATCATACTTACACTGGAAAAGCCATCTTTGTAGGGAAATTTACTTTGTGATAATTTTCCTTATTTTTAGACACTTAGCGTACTATTAAATATGCTTTTTCTATTCCCAAGCTTCTGTTTTCAGTTAGTCTAAGTCTGGAAAGTTATTAGAATTTATTTGTATATTCTTTTTACCTGTGTTTTAGGGAAAGACAGATTTTCCTACTGTTACTGTCTTGGTAGACCAAATTAATACATAGCCTGTGTTTTAATGGGGATATGTATGAATTTGTTGGTGATTATATATATAATCATATCCCCAGTAGAAACTGTTTAGAATAGGATTTTGGAGTTGGCTTACTCTACTTTTAACAATTATTAGTAGGGGTCAACAGAATGGAGTGGTGGAAAAACCATGAGCTTAAGAAGCCAAACTGCCTGGGATCTAATCCTTGCCTGTGTCCTTAGGTAAATTATGAAACCCTGAGCTGTGATTTTTTTCACAGCATGATAAATAATTCCTTGAATTTAAATGAGATAATATATGCAAAGTATAGTTCTTTGATGAGCACTTAATACTTTTAGTTTCCTTTCTCTTTCCTATTCAAAGATAGAATTCTGGTGAGCTACAAGGGGCATTTGGGAACAAGGTTCAAGACAGATTGCTATTATTGAATAAATTCATTGGTTATTCTGACTAATCTGAACCCACAGATAGCCCTGTGAAATCCTGCCAGGGGTCCTTTGGAGGATGGCCTTAGTGTAGCATTGACAGCTCAGGGAGCTGGAAATAAGCCAATGGTCATAAATTGCAAAGCCTTGTACAATCCAAACATGATGGAAACTATATGCCATTTTGGGGGTGATTTGAAAAGCACATGGTTTGGAGTTATTTTGATGGATTAAGTATTTTTCCTGAATCATCTAGTTTAGAAGATTAAAACTTGATTATAAAAAACCAAAATGTTTTTAGATGCAGAAATAGTTGAGTATAAATCAAATACTCCAGGTTCATGAGAAAATAATCAAGCGAGAAAGTGATGTGGTGTTCTTTTAGGTTGATATTAGAACTAAGAAACATTACAATAGTTTATTGTTCATAGAATAATATATTCTTGCAGAATTGTTTTGGAATGCAGGCACTACCCAGAGTTGATTGGTGCTTGGCAACACACCAAAATAATACCCATGATGAAGGAAAGTTATGAGAGTGTAAACTTTTTACCCTAGTACCTTATGTCTTTTAATTCAAATCCAGATAGAGGTGGTTTCATTGCTCTTCTATGGTTGAAAGACATTCCAGGATAGAAGCTCTCTGTCAGAAAAAGTTACATGATCATCTAGAGCAAAGGAGTTTAGCTTTTTGTGTCACGGACCCCTTTAAAGAAACTTGGTGGACACACTTAAAGTCTACGTGATAATATTGAGCCTAAAGAATGGCTAGAAAGTGCCATTCTAGGTTCTTAGCAGTTATAGCCAGTCTCAGTGGGCCTTCCAATGTGAGGGGAGAAATCCTAACCCTTGCCCAGATGCAATTCTTTATCTTATTCTAACAGCTATTTCTTTTTTTTTTTTTTTTTTAATATTTTATTTATTTATTTGACAGAGAGACACAGCGAGAGAGGGAACACAACCAAGGGCAGAGGGAGAGGGAGAAGCAGGCTTCCCGTTGAACAGGGAGCCCGATGCAGCACTCCATCCCAGGACCCTGGGATCATGACCTGAGCCAAAGGCAGACACTTAATGACTGAGCCACCCAGGCACCCTCTAACAGCTATTTCTTAATTTACTCTTATTTTCCATAATTCTTGCTCAGATGCAGTCTCAGCAGGGATGCTTTTCCCTCTTGTTAAAAATAAAAAAATTCTTTGAGAATGAACCATCTTGATATCCTCCCCACTCTACCCCCACACTTCTTTCTTTCCCTCCTCCTCTCCTCCTCAAATTCAACCACCTGCACTCCAAACTCCAAGTCCCTTCTTGTTTCTTCCAAGACTTTGCTGAAAGATCTTTCCTTTTAATCTCTCCTTTTATAGTGGCTACTTCTACTCCTTAAATAAGCACTGTCAACTCTGCCTGAGGTTATGTTAAGAAAACTGGAAACAGGGGAGGCCCTGTCTGTATACATTCTGGAAGGTGCCAGAGGGGAAGGGCAAGACCTCTGCCTGAGCAGCTAAAATGACAACAGCCAAGAGGAAAGATGGTGCTGTGGTTGGGTGGCTCTGAGAGAAATTTCCTGGCCACCTCTAAGAACAAGAGCTTGCTCCGAGGGTGCAGGCTGGCCCTGGAGATGGAGTGAGCTAATGACCTACGGAAGGTGTTGATACAGTAAGACTCAGAACGAAGCCCTGGAAATGTGGGAGAAGGAGGACAGAAGAACATGAAGAATACCAAAGCCCTGTATGCCAGCCCAGGAATAAAATTAAATATCTCTGGTTGTGGATAAGGTGAGTAGTGGTCATCAGAAATTCTCCGTGTTTCGAGGCAGTCCATCCATGGCCTATTTAAGATCTACTATATGACATTTTTGGCCCGCCAGACTTATTAATGTGTCTTTGTGGCAAGAATGTTAATTCAGTATTTCAGACGCTCCCAGGAGTGCTGGGAGAGAGGTTAGATGTGGAGGAGGAAGGCTTGGAAGATGGAAAAGTAGAGTACCTAGCTTAAGTCTACAAATAAGATCTTTTGCAGTTAATAACCAGGGGAAGTGACTGTAACAAATGCATGGACTGAGGGACGTCCGTCAAGTAATAGGCTAAAACTGGCTAAAATGTCTGTCAAGTAATTGGCTAAAATCTAAAGCTCTGATTTACTTCTCTAAGCATTCTACAAAAAATTATATACTCTGAGGGGCTCAAAGAAAGCCTCTTTATGTTTTTATGATCATGTTTTGATTAATTATCACAATCTGCCACTTGGGTGGGTAAGAATGAAAGTTTACTGTTCATCATTTGTGTGTGAGATTATAGTTGATTGGAGCAGTAAAGTGGTTTAATCAAGGCGGGGAAGAGTAGAAGTGAATGTCACTTACCTATCTAGAGTTCTGCTCACCAGAGGCCAACCTCCCTGCACCAGCCAAATCATGTCATGTCACGATTTGACAGGGACTCTGGAGAACAGAGACTCTAGGGGACCTACTGCTTTCCCCTCCCGGGGGGCCAGGGAGAAACCAGCAGCACCACATAGCCTCGCTGGCCATGGAGGACCAACCTCTTTCCCTTTGCCTTGTAAGGAGTACTTGGTGTTCTCTCTCTTTATAAGCCTCAATTAGGTTTTGGTGAGGGAGGGCTTATTAGTACAGTTTTATTGATGCTTTAACACATTTTTCTTAGCTGGAAGCTAGTTTAGGAGCCAGTTTGAGAAGTTTGTAAATGAGAACTGCAGGGAGTGGTCTTTCTCAAACAAATTCCAACCAATTGGCTTCCTAGTATTACAAGAGTTTTTGTCATTTTCCTGGTAGACTTTTCTTCCTTGATTAATCTGATCCTTGTTATCTTGCAGATGAATAAATTGGAAAAGAGCACATACGGGAAATAATTATTTGCACAGCCTTTTGAAAGTCTTCAAGGCCTGAGTCATGTTCTAAGTGCATGAGGACTGCCCAGATCCACTGTCAGAGGGCCAGCACCTCGAGGACTGGGAGTGTGCCTGATGTGAGGGGGGCCCCATCCCCAGGATGGCAGAGTCTGTAGGAGTGGGGCACTTCACCCACCCTCCCGAGCCTGGACATCCAGGACTTCACATTTCCTAAAGAAACTATTTATTTTAGAGCAGTTTTAGATTTACAGAAAAATTGTCAAGATAGTACAGAGAGTTCCCATGTAGTCCATGCCCAATTATCCCTTGGATTCACATCTTCCATGGGCGTGGTATGTTTGTTACAATGAATGAACCAATACTGATACATCATTACTAGTATTAACCAAAGTCCACAGCTTATTTATATTTTCTTAGTTTTTCCCTAATTGCCCTTTTCTGTTCCAAGATCCTCTCCAGGAAGCCACATTGCACTGAATCATTTAGTCACCATGCTTCCTTAGGCTCCTCTTGGCTTTGGCAAATTCTTGGACTTGGTTGTGATGACCTTGACAGTTTGAGGAACACTGGTGAGGTATCTTGTAGAATATTCTTTGGTTAGGATATCTGATGTGTTTCTCATGATTCCACTGTGTTTATAGGTTTGGGGGAGGAAGAGCACAGAGGTAAAGTACCATCTTTATCACATCACATCAAAAGTACCCTCAATCAGTATCACAATTAATGTTGATCTTGACCACCTGGGTGAGGTCATGTTTGTCAGGTTTCTTTATTGTAAAATTACCTTCTCCCCACCTTTCTGTGCTGCACGCATTAGAAGGAAGTCCCTTTGTGCAGCCCACACCTGAGTGAGGAATGATGCTCCATCTCCTTGAGGGCAGAGTATCTACATAAATTACATGGAATTGTATATTTGATTTATTGAATCATGAAATGAAGCATGAAATATTTTATTTGTCTCTTCTTTCCCAATTATTTATTCAATCATTTATTTATGTTAATATAAATTCATGGATACTGACTTTATACTTCAAATAATCAAACGCTACTTTATGTTCTTGCTCAAATTTTTCTGGCTTTGACCATTAAGGAATCTTTCAGTTGGTTCCTAGGTCCCTTTGATACAGTCCCAAGTTATGGGTTTAAAAAAATTTTTTTGAGCATTTCCTTGCTTTCTGTCACTACAAAATCCTCTGGGCTCTTATTGCATATTTCCAGCCCTAGAATCAACCATTTCTCTAAGGAGCCCTGGTTCCTTTTATTGAAGAATAGAATAGAAACTATGATTTGGGTGCTAGATATGCTGGTTGCTTTTTGCATGTCATTGACATTCTAGGCTTTGTCAGCTAGAGGAGCAAGGACATATGTGAGTGTATACTGACCCATGCATGCAGACGTATCTATAGATAGTTCTATAGGTATTAGGTAACCCTCTCTTCCTATATGTAAACATACATTTATGCCATTGTCTCTGACTCTATAGACCCATAAGACAGTGAGTCATCTGGTTTGTTCTGGAATGTTTTCACTTTGTCCTACCTTTAACCAGAGACTGGGGGGCAGCAGACAGGTAGTGGAAGGAGTGGGAAGAATTGTGAAGGCTTGATGGCAATTTGAGATGCAGCAATGGAAGATACCAGGCAGCCACCATTAGTATAAATACAAGAAATACCAGCTAGAACAGTATCACTTTCTGGGTGCCTTTTGGTGTTGGGGCAACCGTTTTAGAGGCCTCATTATAGCTGTTTAGAGGGAAATGTCCTGAAAGAGAGTCCAAACTACCACAGATTAGAACAGTTTCAAAGTCTGGGGCCGCTTAGAGAAATAATCAACAATGCCTACAACTCAGCAGGGTTACCACCACTGTTCTCTGTGGCCCTGGTCACCAGGAAAAGGTGCGACATGTTCACTCTGTTTATCAAGGCTGGGGGCATGTAATACATTTTAGAAAGACTTCCATTAAAATGGCTAAACACTGTTTTGATGCTTTAAACATTATTAGGTTTAAGTTTTCTGCCTTAGAATCTACATTTGCTATGGGTCCAAGATTGCTAAGTCCAAGGCCTCCCACTGAGATTTCTAGAGGCCCAAATTGTGTAAAAAATTAAGTGGCTTATAAGAGGATTTGAATGTAATGAATTTCTGAACAACATCCTCTGAGGTTCCCTTAAGCTGCTATGGTACCTTGCCAGATTTTGCCTTGGCCCTTGGCCCTTGCCAGCCAGGGCTCCTAGTGAATCAACCCCCTCAATCCACTCCCAGGCTTGGGGAGTTTGCCCTTCTTGAGATATTCACTGCCTGTTGATAAATGAAGCCCATGGAATTTGCTTCCAGCTGGGCAGAGGGTCTGAACACCGTGGACCTCCTAAAGGTGCTTCAGGGATGGGAGAAGTGTTCACCCACGTCAACCACTTAACTCCCCCCCCTCCTTCCTTTCCCAAGAGTCAAGTTCTGGGGCAGGGATACTGAGAGGCAGAGGGAGAACACAGAGCAGAGAATCTGTGTCTTTCCTTCTATCCCTCTCCTTCCCCTACCCATCCCCCTTACCTTCTCTCTGCCTCCATCCCCTCTCTCATTTGTTTGACAAATACACCTGGCACCCTCACCAGCTTGGTGCTGGCCCTGAGCCCCAACAGTGGCCAAAAGAGGCGCGGTCTTTGATATTTTAGTGCCTTCCTTCTGTTTGGGAAAACAGACATGAAACACCGTACTCAGTCTTTCAATTATTCAATCGCAGTTATGTTAGGTGCCAGCACGAATGGGATTTCACCGTGGTGGGGGTGGGATGAGACTTTGCAGTTGGTTGAGACCTAAAGGGGTCTGGTGTTCACTTCAAATCACTCTAGCTGCCCTTCCTAGAGCACTTCTCTGTGTCAGGCCCTGTGCCGGGCACTTGGCTTGTGCTGTGCTAATTCTTCCACCAACACACAGTGGTATCTACTTGGCTGTTCTTACCCTCATTTTCCAGATGAGGCTTCCGAGATGCAACAAGGCTACGTTAACTTGCCCATGGGTAGAGTGGTTGAATGCATCAGGACTTGCACCTGAGGTCAGTCTGGATACACAGCCTGTGCTTGTTGCCCCCTGGGACCCTGCCTATCTCCCTGTTTGGCTAGCCTCATGAAGTGAAAAGCAGGCAGGGACAAGTGATCCGATGAGTGAATGTGTCCCTGTGATCACCAAGTCACCCGTTCCAAGCATTTCACCAGCCGCCACTGAACAATATTTAGTTATAATTATAAAAAAAAAGGCCAATCAAAGATTTTCTTTTTTGAGCCCAACAGGTACATGATGGTCCTTGCCTGAGCCTTTCAGGGAGGGATTTGAACAGAGCAGTCTCGCCTGTCTCAGCCACTGGCAGATATTATGCCACACTGAGTGTTCATCAAATATATATGATAAAGCTTCCATGTTGGTTCATTCAGTCTCCTTAAGACCTCTGAGTCCTTCTCTCCAACCATCTGCACCACTCTTTTTTCTTCTGAGTCATTATCTGTTGTTTATTTTTTTATTTTTTAAAGATTTTTATTATTTAGTGGTCAGAGAGAGAGAGAGCGCACAAGTGGGGGGTGGGGGGGTGGCAGGCAGAGGGAGAGCCAGGCTCCCCGCTGAGCAGGGAGCCCCATGTGGGGCTGGATCCCAGGACCCTGGGATCATGACCTGAGCTGAGGGCAAATGCTTAACGACTGAGCCAACAGGCATCCCAGTCATTATCTTTTGCTTACACTGTTGCAATGCAATCTTCATTGGCTGTTCCGCTCACCTCTTTTCAGTCTATTTTCTGTTGCTTCTTCTGCGAAAAACCCTTCAGTGAATCTCCCTTGCTGACCAGATAGAATCCACTCATGGCCTACTCATGGCCTGCTGAGACCTGCTCTTCCTCCTTCCTCAGCTTCATCTCCCATCACCCTCTCTCCCCCATTCATTACTAGCCATTCTCAGAAGGTCCCCCTTGATTTTTCACCTCCAACCTTTTGCCTGTTGTCCCTCTGTGCTTGCTATTATTCCTGGCTGATCCTCCACCCACCCTTCAGTGTGAGATGTGGGTGTTTCCTGCTCTGTGCAGGTACTCCCTGGTGGCTCATCCCCTCCTCTGTGGACTGTTGAATGGGAAACATACCTCTGTTGTCGTACACATCACACCACATTGCAGCAGGCAGCAAACTTTTTTTGCAAAAAGTCAGATAATAATGAATATTTTTGGATTTGTAGGCCCCAGGGTATTAGACGTAACAACTCAGATCTGCTGTTGTCATTTGAAAGCAAGATAGAAGCAAATGGATGTGTCTCTGCTCCTATACAATGTTACATACAAAAGGAAGCAGCAGGTCAGATGTAGCCCACAGACTGTGGTTTGCTGACCCCAGCTGACCTATCAGCTGTTCATTTGTCTCTCTTCCTCAATAGCCTGTCAGTTCCCCAAAATGAGAGAACTGGTCTTGTTTGCTTTTCTATTCTCAGCATCTAATCTAGGCCTGACACATAGGAAGTGCTTAATAAATGCTGCCCAGAGTGAATATGTGGATGAATAAATGAGTTAAAATCAAGTTAGGAACTAAGCCTTCAATGGAGTCAATAGGAACCTTGACTGAGTGACTCATGGTGAAAGTAGAAACATATCAAATCTGTACAGAGGAGAATAAACCTTTTTGTACATGTCAGGGAACTCAGAGACAGCATCTCTGGTATGATCTGGGTCAGTGCGGTTAGAAAGCTTTGCCCCTGCCTTTGTCAAGCAGCCAAGGATTAAAAGGAGCCTGGTGGGTGGGACCAGTTCTCCATAATATAAGTCTCCGTAAATAGTGTTCAAGTTCAGTAGGAAGGCTATTAAATGTGGATTTTGTTTCATACCTACCACTTTCTGTGGAGGAATTCTTAGTCACTGATGGGTTTTGCTCCAGTGAGCCCACAGAGTCTGGGTGTACAACCATCAGCTTTTATGCAATTTAGGTTTGGAAACTTCTAAAGCCCAGCATTTACTGACTGGACAAGGGTTGTTCAGGCTTTATCCCTTCAGCCCCATGCAGGGGTGCTCAGTTCCTTGTGGTGAGAGAATGGATAAGCTCTCTCAGTAAGGTCTGAGTTGGGGGAGGCTATCTGGAAACTTTACTTACTCTGGGCATCTTCCCTGACAAAGCCAGAGAGCAGAGAGATGAGTGCACTACCAGGGGAAAATGTCACCACTTGTTGGGTCTTTAAGATAACATTTTTTAGAAGAAATTTCAATGTTATAATATCTTATTAAACCAAGACAATTAGAGGGACACCTGAGTGGCTCAACTGATTAAACATCTGCGTTTGGCTCATGTCATGATCCCAGGGTCCTGGGATTGAGTCCCGCATCGGGCTCCCTGCTCAGCGGGGAGCCTGCTTCTCCCTCTGCCTGGCGCTCCCCCTGCCTGTACTCTCTCTCTGACAAATAAATACATAAAATCTTTAAAAATAATAATAATAAATAAACCAAGGCAATTAGAGGGTATGTTGAGCAGCATTTTGGTATTGAATTTTGATTTGGAAGGGGAGAGGAGAACCATGGGCACACAGTACATTTAGAAATATTTTCCCTTATGTGAAATGGAACAGAGGAACACAGGATGAGCACTTAGATTGGAAAAGGGAACAAATGACCTGTACTTAACTGAATTGGATTGATTTTCTTTTGTACTGAATACTTTCCTGCATTTTATTCCATTTTAGTTTGGTTTGAAATAGTAGGTCCAAATTCTCCCATAGGATCTCATACAATGAAGAAAGGAAAAGTAAAGAGACTTTTTTTTTGTAAGAATCCTAAAAACATAATATGATAAACCTAGCCCATAGATATATTTCTATTATTTTTGGTCCAAACACATAGATCTACAAAATTCCGTAAAGCTGAGCATTAAAAAAATTTAAAAAGACATCCAACATTCAGTTGTACTCGATAGATATCTGGTGAGTGTCTCTTCCATGACTCTAGGTGTCATGCTATAGACTAGAGACACAATGCTAACTGAACTTTTCCCCACCTCCCAGGAGCCCAGAATCTGGTTGAGAAGTGCTCCAGTTATCCATTGTTGAGACTGAGTAGCATAAAACAACAACCATTTTATTTTCCTCACAGATTCTGTGGCTCAGAAATTCAGATAGGGCACAGTGGACTTGACTGATCTCTGTTCCACAGTGTCTGGGAACACAGCTGGAAAGGCTCCAGTGGCTGGAAGAGGCATCAGTGGCTGAAGCTGGGATCACCTGGAGGGTGCCTCACTCCCAGGTCGGCTACCTGGGGATAACTCAAAGTCTGGGCTCTGCTGGGGCTGTGGATTTGAGCATCTGCATATGGCCTCTCCATGTGGCTTCAGTTTCTTCTAGCATGGCAGCTACACCTGAGAGTGGGCATCCAAAGAACTTTCCAAGAGAGCAGGGTAGAAGCTGAATGAGCTCTTTTGAACTATCCTCAAAAGTCATGCAGCATCACTTCTTCTGCATTCTGTGTCTACAAGTAAGTCACTATGGCCACTCCAAATTCAGGGGGAGAGGAATGGACTCCACCTCTTGAAGGAAGAATAACAAGGACATAGCAGAAGAGCATGGGAGATGTTGTTGCAATTATCTTTGGAAAATCTAGTCTGCCATTGGGAACTATATTAAATGTTTTGGTCATCTATTACTGGGAAATAACTTACCCCATAACTTACTGCACTGAAATAAGAGTTGTCAATCATCAGCTGGGTGGTTCTGTGTCACATGGTATGGAATGGGTTCACTCATATGGTGCGTTTAACTAGGAACTTGGAATGCCAAAGATGGCTTCACTTGTGTCTGGTGCCTCAGTTGGGGTGGCTGGAATGGCTTGGGACCCCTTGGTTCTCATCCACATAGCCTCGTCAAATAGTAGTCTGTCTGGTCCATACTTCTTTAATATGGTGTCTGGTTTCTTTTAAGGCCTAGGGCCAGAACTAGCACAGCGTTACTTCCAGGTTGGATTTTGTTTAAGTCACAAGGCCAGCCAAGATTCAAGGGCTGGGAAATATGCCAGAAGCATGGCACGTGCATGCGGAGAGTGGGGGTATTATTGGTGACCATCTTCAGAGACAACCTACCATATCAGAAGTATCATGAAAGTGCTCTGAGATCACAGATGAAGGATCAGACATTTTTGCCGGGTTGCCTCTGAGGGTTTCGGCGTCAGGCTGTGGGGAGGAGGTGGGTTCATGGTGGGAGCATGGTTGGTGGTGGGGTATCCAAGGAAGAGGTGACATTTGAATTCTGAGTGCTCTTAGTAGGCAAGATGTGGAAGCATTGTAGGCTGGGGAAATGACATGAGCAAAGGACAGGGAGACTGGAAAGTGCACAGGGAATGGTGGGAGGTGCTGTGTAGCTACAGCATCATTATATATATTTGGGGCAAAGATGTGATGGAATTGGGGTAAAAAGGAATGCCAGGGGATCAGCTTATACTCAAGTGTGTTGTGAAGGGCTTTCTGGGTGCCACTGTGTTTGGACCTCATTATATTGGGAATATGAACTGAGAGTTTTTAAAAGATGGAATCATAAGAGATGAGCTGGAGGGAGGGGAGACTGGGTGTAGGGAAAGCGGTCAGGATGATATTGTGACAGCTCAGATGAGATCCAAGAAGAATTGCACCATGACGGAATGGAGAGGAACCTCTCTGGGGTAAGATAAAGAGAAAAGACAAAACTATTTGTACAGAGAAACAGGATCACAGGACCAGTATTATATATACTCTGAGGGCCACTGGGAGACTGACCTGCCAAAACCCTTTTCTATCTATTACCATTCTGGAATTTTGCTGTTACAACTGACATATTTGTATTAAGGCTTGCCTGTTCCTTTAGTCCCAAAGCAGACCCTAGTGTGCATGACTTTATCACAACTATTTCCTTGGAACAAAAAAAAATCCAAAGTAGTGTACAATCAGCATGGAGTTTTTGGAACTGTTGCCTTGGAAGCATTAAGATAAGGTATGTTGGAGCTAATTGGGTACTAGAGAAATTTCATTTCTATATTGGCTCGAACTTCTTACCACTGTGGAGGGGTTTACAGCAGAATAGACTATCCATTCATTTATTCAGTTAATATTTATCAAGTGCCTACTACATGCAGAGCAGTATTCTCAGGGGGTGGATATAGCAGTGAATGCAATAAAGTCCTTACTTTCAGGGATGTTCTTTATATTCTAGTAATTGGGATTTGTCAAACTTGGAGAAACCTTTAAGATTGGCTATGGAGTTTTATCATGCTGACCTGGCATCAGGGTTATCTATTCATAAGCAGGATAGGTGTGCATTTTATAGCATCTCAGACCATGGACTTGCCACTCATCACCACTTATCATTAACTTGGGTAATCACTTATCATTAACAAGGAAGTCGTTCCAAGGGGTTGAGCACAGAAGTGACAATAGGTGGCCTCCCAGAGAAGGAGGATGGCATGCTCAATAGTTGGGACCCAGAGTTTTGTTTTCTTGTGCCTATTCAAGCTCTGACACTTGAAGAATATGTTCACTCCTGTTGTACATTTGTTTCCATCCCGTTTGGTTTCTTTTTAACACCCATTAGCTCTCATGCCCTTTGCCGCTGAAATGGATCTCCAATAGCTACTGGACAGGAGGCATTTTGGCTGCAAGGGAATGTGTTTCCAATTGCTGCCTTTTCTAATACCATCAGCAGGTGTAAAGAAGAAGCCTAGGAGCTAAGTGCCACAGAGAATTAGATAAGTGCTCATTCTGGGGGTGTGTTTAGATAGGCATTTTGAGGATTCCAGGTCCTGACATTAATGTAACTTGGGAGGGTTGTGTTATAAGGTAAATGTCTCTCTGGATAAGCCATCAGCCATTAATTCTCTGTTATTTATCAGAATTCTATTGGGGGGCACTTGCATACAGTTGTGGCCCAGTGATATTTCCTGCAAAATACGGTCAGAAGGCCCAGGATTATCTTGAAGAACTTTTAACTCACTCATCAAAGAAAGTCCATGTTCTTTTTAGAGTATTCAGCATTAAGTGTATTTTATTATAGTCTAAATTACTAATGCACATATGGCAAGTGATAACTCTCTTTTAACCAAAGCACCTCCCTGTGCAACCAGACAAGATAACTAATAATTTATGATAAATTCTTTTAAACCCCAATTCTTCAACATCCTTTCTTAGCTTACTTACAGTTTTTTTCTTGGACCATGTTTTCATTCAATTATATACGCAACACTTCCAATGACTTAAACGGTAAAAAATTGTCCACAGTTTATCTAAAACTTGAAACAGCTGTGCTTCTACATTTTTATTAATATATATTAACGTTTTCAAAGCAACTTGGCTGCTAGAATGAGTGTGTGCTTGTGTGTGTGTGTGTGTGTGTGTGTGTGTGTGTGTGTGTGTGTGTGTATCTCATGCACATACGCGCCCACTGGATGATTCTTCTTGGAGGCATTTGTTGGCAGATAGGAAAATAATCTGAGTAGCAGATATATGATCTCATTTTTTTTCCTGGGTAGTTTGCAATTTGGATTTAGGCTCAAAGGATTAAGTATTTTAGCCTGTGATGATTTCACAGATGCCAATTGCCTAGAACTTCTAATCTGCACCCTTAAACTATTTAGTAATTTCTAACTACAGAATTTATAGAAGATATTGTGAACCCATTTTACTAGGATGGAAAGGAGTATGCTGCCTGTATTTTTGGAACATTACCAGAACCTTTGAAGCGGTTAACACTTGCTTTAAATAGTTTGTTCCTCAACAGGAATATTTTGGAAACAGTAGTAGCTAGAGTTTACTTTTTTTTTTTTTTTTTTGGCATTTACTCTAAGTTCATTTAGTCAGCAGTATTTGATGAAAAGACACCAAGGATAGCACTAAATGGTAACTATTTAAAAAATGAGAAAGTGAGGATTATTATCTTTCAGCTGGGACTATCAAGGCTTTATCTAACCACTGAGAACTTGATCATCCAAATAAAAATGGGGCAGTAATAGCAGAGATCAGAGGTTGGTAAACCCTCATATCTGCTGTGTCATGTTGCCTCTTCCCATTCATCCATCCTAAAAATATTGGTTTAACATCTATAATGTGCCAGGCACTATTTTTAGGGAAATATTAGCTAAAAGAGATAAAGATCCCCGTTTTCATGAATTTTACTTTCTAGTCGAGAGAGATGGGCAATAGAAAATAAACAGTGTCATATGACCTCACTGATATGAGGAATTCTTAATCTCAGGAAACAAACTGAGGGTTGCTGGAGTGGGGGGTGCGGTGGGAGGGATGGGGTGGCTGGGTGATAGACACTGGGGAGGGTATGTGCTCTGGTAAGCGCTGTGAATTGTGCAAGACTGTTGAATCTCAGATCTGTACCTCTGAAACAATGCAATATATGTTAAGAAAAAAAAAGAAGAAGAAGAAGGTAGCAGGAGGGGAAGAATGAAGGGGGGGAAATCGGAGGGGTAGACGAACCATGAGAGACGATGGACTCTGAAAAACAAACTGAGGGTTCTAGAGGGGAGGGGGTGGGAGGATGGGTTAGCCTGGTGATGGGTATTGAGGAGGGCACATTCTGCATGGAGCACTGGGTGTTATGCACAAACAATGAATCATGGAACACTACATCTAAAACTAATGATGTAATGTATGGGGATTAACATAACAATAAAAAATTAAAAAAAAAAGAAAATAAACAGAATGATTAATTAAACTGAATAGCACTCACCGCTTTCTAATTTTCCATACAGAGACAGAAAAAGGAAGGCAGGAGAAGGGGGATTTGAATCTGGTGGGCACATCTGCAATTTTAGGTAACCATATTAGGTCTTCCTGAGAAGTTAGCATTTAATTAAACTAGTGAGACAAATAGTCATGCATAAATCTAGGGAAGGAATGTTCTAGGCAAGGGAGTCACCAGTGCAAATGCCCTAGAGCAGGAATGTTCCTGAGTTGGAGGAACAGGCAGGAGGCCAGTGTGGCTGGAGACTGTAGGCAATGAGGTCACAGCAGTAATTGGGGAGTCAATCCTATGGGACATTGAAGACTTTCATAAGTTTTTCAGATCTTTCTCTGGGAGAAGAGGGGAGTCACTGGGGATTTTTGAGTGAATGAGTGGTATCATCTGCCTTATATTTTAAAGGAACTCCTCCGGTTGAGAATAGACTATAGTGGAATGTATTAATTTCCTAGGTTTTCTTTAACAAAGCACCACAAAGCGGGTAGCTTAAAACAACAAAAATTTGCCCTTTCATAGTTCTGGAAGCCAGAAGTCCAAAATCAAGGTGTTGGCAGGGTCACACTCCCTCTGAAGTCCCTCGGGAAAATCCTTCCCTGCCATTCTTCAGCTTCCAGTGGCTGCTGATAATCCTTAGTGTCCCTTGGCTTGTAGTGCGTCACTATAATCCCTGTCTCATTGTCACATGGTCTTCTCTCCTGTGCCCTTCTTTGTTCTGTGCTCTTTCCTGATAAGGACACCAGGAGTTGGATTTAAGGCCCACCCTAATCCAGTAGGCCCTCATCTCCATTTACAAATTAATTACATCTGCAAAGACCATAATTCCAACTAAGGTCACATTCACAGGTACTGGCTATTAGAACTTGAACATCTAGTCTCGGGAGACACAATTCAAAGCATTAAATGGGGTAAGAGTAGAAGCAGGAAGACCAGATGGGAGACAGGAGCACAGATAATGGTGGCTAGGACCAGAGTGGGAACGGTGGAGTGGCGAAAAGTGATCCAATTCCAAATATGTTTTGAAGGCAGAGCTAATGATTCCCTAACAAACTGGCTATGGGGTATGAAAGAAAAAAGAATCAAGAATGATGTTGTGGGGGCACCTGGCTGGCTCAGTTGGTGGAACATGCAACTCTTGATCTTGGGGTTGTGAGTTCAAGCCCTGCATTGGGTGGGGAGCCTACTTAATAAAAAAATTTAAAAAGAATTATGCTGTGATCTAAATGTTTGTGTCTCCCCAAAATTCATATGTTAAATCCTAACCCCAATGTAATGGTATAGAAGGGGGGTTTCTTTGGGAGGTGATTAGGTCATGAGGGTGGAGCCCTTGGGAATGGGATTAGTGCCCTTATAAAAGAGGGTCCAAGGAGATCCCTAGCTCTTTCCACCGGATGCAACAAGAAGTTGCTGGCTGTGAACCAGAAGGAGGGCCCTCACCCATCTATGCTGGTACCATGATCTTGGACATCCAGTCTCCAGAACTGTGAGCAATGCATTCTTGTTGTTTATGAGATACCCAGTCTGTAGTATTCTATTAGAGCAGCCCAACTGGGCTAAGACACATGACTCCAAGACTTTTGGCCTGAGCAACCGGGAGGAAGAAATTGCAACCAGTTGAGGTGGAAAGGCTGGGGGAGGAGTTGGTTTTGGTGAAAAGATCAGGAGTTGTTTTGAATATAAATCTGAGATGTCTTTTAGATGTCCCAGCAGAGCTGTTCTTGTGCAGTGGGGACCATAATGAGTCCATGTTACCTCTTGTAATCCACTGACCACTGAAAATTCAGTTTGAGGACCAACTCCATAAGCAAGCCAAAGTGTGCATTGTAGATAGGCCAGAGCCAAGCCTTTGTTTTACCTACTATTTCCCTTTTTCTCCAGCAGAACCTTTACACCTGCTCTCAAAAGGCCCAAATGATTGGATCTCCTCTCCCTGACCAGTGTCTCATGGAGCAAAATTCAAACAATACTAAGTTCCTAAATCAGTTCCAGATAATTACAGAGGGATTCTTGGGCTGGAGTCACCAAGGACTGACAGTAAATGCAAAATGTATTTCTGCTCTCATCTGATCACCGCGGAGATTCCAATTCACCACTTCTCTCCTAAACTTTGTGCTCAGATATTCTCTTTCTTCTCAGTTTTCCTCATATAAACAAAAGCCTCACACCAGCGAGTGCTGGGTTAGCCAGCGAGGCATGGTGGTTGTAGGGCTACCCTAGGGCGATGGAGTAGCTGAATTCTGATGGGAAACTGTACTTCTTCTGGCCAGTACAGTCCCCTTTAGTAACTTAAATTCACTAAACTAATTGTAAAAAATAAAAATAAAAAATAAAAAGAGAGAGAGAGAGAAGAGGGGGTGCTTAAACATGTAGGGTTACATTTGGGTTGAAAAATCATACTTACACTTTTCATTATTTTCTTTAAGAAATCTTTTTCTGGCACTACGTAAATTTCTTTTGCCAACTTCCCTTACTTTTAGTCCGGGACAACACTGTACTTTAATTTGTAATTTTCTGTATCCAATAAGTCTTAGTCTGAACTTTTGACACCAGTAATCTTTGGCTCAGTATATTCTCTTGTCATTATGAAGTGGCTACTATTACCAACGTCCACCTGTAATACCGTCAAACCAGATCTTAAGCACGAGGAAGACTCACAGGGTTGTAAATTTTCAGTTGTTTTTCATCTTTAGCCAAAGATTGTAATTTTAGAATTATTTTAGCATAAGACACTGATATAAAAATTATAGAATACTAATTAATTTATTCAGGAAATATTTACTAAGCAAATGTTATACAAGGTAGTAGGGATACATGATGGACAATATAGACAAAAAAAAATCCCTGTTCTTGCAGAGCCTTCATTTTAGAGGGGGGAGCCAGAAAATTAACAAAATATGTAAGTGAAATATGTAGTCTATCAGATGGTGGTGAGAGCTATAGAAAAAAATAAGGTAGTAAAGAGGTATGGGGAATGTTGGGGGAAGAGGGAACATTGCAGTTTTAAATAGAGAGATCAGAAAAATATTAAAAAGAAGATTCTTGAAATAAAGACTTTAAGGAAGTGTGAGAACCATGTAAATAGGGGGAACATGCATTTCAAGCAGCAGAACAGTAAGTGCAAAAGCCCTGAGGCAGAAGTCCTGGCATGTTCAAAGAAGAGAAGAGGCCTGGTGGCTTACAGTGAAGAAAGTAAAGGAAAGAGTAGTAGGAGGTGAGCTCAGAGAGATAATGGGGACCTTCTAGGCTGTTATGATAACTTTGGTTTTTGCTCACAGGGAGATGGAAAGCATAAAAGAGTTTTGACCCAAAAAGTGACGCAATCTAACATACATCAGGTAACATCACTGAATGCTGTGCTGTGAATAGCCTTACAGGAGCAAGAGATGAAGCAGGCAACCAATGAAGAAGCTTTTGCAAGAATCTAAATGAGAGGTAGCAGAGGGTGGGGACCAGTGGGCAGATTCTGGATATGTTTTGAAAGCAGAGTCAGCAGGATTTGTTGATAGGTTAGATGTAGGGTTTGAGAGAAGGGAGTTAAGGGGACCCTAAAGTTTGGGACTAAAAATCAGGATTTCAATTTCAGACAGAAAAAGTTTCAAATACCTATTAGTTACCCACATGGAGAAGCTGACTAGGGAGTTTGGAATTCAGAGGAGACATATTTGGGAGTTGTTTGGGAGTGCAGATGACATTCAAAGTGATGAAACTGGATGAAATGGTGGGAGGTCAGTATGGTCAGAGAAGAGAACAGGCTGATGAAGAGACACATTCTGGGGTTTCCAATATTAGGAGATGAACTGTTTTTACTCACAACACTCTGACACCAAATATGTGGGGATTTCTCACACCAACAACCAATTCTTCCACTCTCCAGATGCCAACTAGGTATCCTACAATATAATTAAATTCTGCCACTACTTACTGAGAGTTAGTGTCTGACTCCACATGTTTAAGGGCTCAGCTCCGCAACACTGCCCTCACTTCAGAGGCCAGTCACAAGGCGGGGATCCCACACTTCTGTCTGACTTGGCTACAAATTGGGGGTCCCCATAACTCCTCGCACCTCAGGTTCAAGAAGTTGCTTGATGGGCGCCTGGGTGGCTCAGTCGTTAAGCGTCTGCCTTCGGCTCAGGTCATGATCCCAGGGTCCTGGGATCGAGCCCCGCATCGGGCTCCCTGCTCTGCGGGAAGCCTGCTTCTCCCTCTCCCACTCCCCCTGCTGTGTTCCTGCTCTCGCTATCTCTCTCTCTGTCAAATAAATAAATAAAATCTTTAAAAAAAAAAAAAAAAAAAGAAGTTGCTTGAAAGGCTCACAGAAATCAGGAAAACAGTTTACTTATGTTGACCAGTGTATTATCAAGAATACAACTCAGGAACAGCCAAATGAAAGAAATCCATGGGGCAAGGTGTGGAGGAAGGGGTGTGGAACTTCCATGCTCTTTCCAGGAGAGCCACCTTCTCAGGACTTGATAAGTTCACCAATGAAGCTCTCCAAACCCCATCATTTAGGGGTTTTTATGGAGGTTTCCTTACTTATGTAGGCATGATTGATGAAATCTTGGCAGTTCATGATTAACTCTGTCTCCAGCTCTTCTCCCCTCCTGGATGTTGACGGATGGGATTAAAAGTTCTAACCCTGTAATCATGGGTTGGCCTTTCTGAAAACCAGCCATTACCCTGATGCTACCTAGGGGTTCCCAGATACCAGGCATCTCATCATACAGAAGATGCTCTTATCACTCTGGAGACCACAAGGATTATAGGAGCTGTGTGCCAGGAACCAGCGACAAAGACCAAATATCTATTTCCTATTGTCCCACCGGAGGTCATGGAAATAGAGAACAGGAAAAGGAGAGCAAAATGGAGCTGCCAGTACAGTAGAAGGAGTATAATTTTGAGGTGAGACTCTTGATATAAAGTGTTCCTGTTCCACTGTGTCCATTCATTAGTGCTTATAGTTGACCCTTTAACAACATGGGCTTAGGGGCGCCAACTCCCCGTGCAGAGGAAAACCTGTGTAATAACTTACTATTGACCAGAAGCCTCACTGATAACATAAACAATCGATTAACACATATTTTGTATATTATATGTATTATATACTGTAGTCTCACAATAAAGTAAGCCAGAGAGGAAAAGGTATTATTTAAAAAATCATGAAGGGGGCACCTGTCAGTTAAGTGTCCACCTCTTGCTTTTGGCTCAGGTTGTGATCGCAGGGTCATGAGATTGAGTCCCGTGTGGGGCTCTGCACTCAGCGTGGAGTCTGCTTGGGACTTTCTCTCCCTCTCCCTCTGCCCCTCCTCCCCCACCATGCTCTCTCTCTCTCTCTCTAAAATAAATAAATTTTTAAAAAATAATAAAAAAATCATGAGGAAAAGAAAATACATTTACAGTACTGTACTGTATTACTGACAAAATCTGCATATAAGTGGACCTGTGCAGTTCAAAGCCACGTTGTTCAAGGGCCAATTATATACTGATCTGATTTACTTTTTAGATGACTGGGGATATTATCTCAACTAGAGCCAAGAGAAAGAGACAATGGATATCATGAACCTGAGGTTATAGATCAGATGCACCCTTTCTCAAGTGGGAGTGTGAGATAAAGGACCACACACTGGATTGGGAATCGGGATCCCTTGCATTCCAGCCTAGCTGGCTCCCAGCTGTGTGGCCCTGGATGGGTCAGTACAGTGAACCTCAATTTCTCCATCTGTCCGAAGAGGCAGGAGAACCAAGTGACCTCTGCAGTTCCTTCTGTTCTCATATTCTATGAAGCTCCCTCAGGTTTGTGAGAAGTTTTCACCTCACTGAAATGCTGAGACCACGTGATAAAGTCACTGACCACAACCTGACAGCCTAAAGCCTGGAGCCAAGCAAAAAACCCATTGATCTTGGACGAAAAGTCAGAGTGAGTGTGAACTGTGGGAGAGATGATCTGGTGGGCTGCAGAGAGGCAGGTAATGGAAGGGCATGGTTCTCTATCTTTGTATGGGAATATCATTTGCATTTTTAATGTAATTTCCAGATCATTGACCCCAAAGTGGAGATCTACACAGAGCATGGCAGGTTGCAGTGCTACACTTGAACTCTCCTTGTTTTCCCTGGAGCCAGATCAACACCTGGCTGCTCCCACCCACGCCTCCCCAAGTCAAGCAGCAGACACCGATGTCTGGACAGGCATGTTTCCAAGGGTCTGGCTAGTTCCCTGCTGGGTCCCCAGTGTTTAGTGCAATGCCAGGACCATCATAGCCACTCAGTACACACTTGAATGAATGAATGTTGAATGAACTCCTCAGTCTCACAGACTTGCAGGAAAAGGTTCATCAACTCAACGTGACAGGTGAAGGATCCTCTCATATTTCTGCACCTGTTGGACTGGGAATCCATGCCCTTAATAAATTTGCTTAGCAGCTTTTGGGAAAGTCCCGTGGAGTGATGGAAGGAGCGTGGAGCTGGGAGTCTGGATCCCTGGATTCTAGTGCTGGCTCAGCCATCCCAGGATGTGTGACTTAGAGCTGAGATGAGGTCCATAGCCTCTGTAGACCTGGGTTTCCTCTGAGGAAAAATTAGAGAATAGTACTAATTAATATTTCATGGAATCCTTAGATTCTCTATTTCTTCCCTATCCTTTGTGGAGGAACTGAGCCTCACTGGAATTCAAATGTAAGTATCCTTCTGATAATAAATATTCTATTTGGTCCAGTTCTTATCATCTTAGCAAAATTAAAATAAGTCATTTTGGGTTTGAAAATTTTAAAATATGTATAGTGAGTCAAAAATTCTACGTATAATTTATCTTGATAAGTGCTGACTTTTTTCTATGTTACATATGAAATCTAACACTTCAGATGATTACTGCTCCATGAAGCATTCTCTCATCCTCCCCCCAGAGTTCCAGTAGCCACTTGTGCCTTTCCATTGGCACAGGTGATTTACCTCACAGCTCTCTGCATCCTAGTCTTACTTACAGTACAGATTCTCAGGTTATCAGGGAGCTGGATCATTGGGTAATCTCTGAAGGTGTCTCCAGGACAGTCCCAATATTTGTTGAATTTAATTTTGTGAGCTAATTACTCACAGTATGCATTTACATTGTAAATTTTTCAAAACAAGTTGGGAAAGGTACATAAGGCAAAAATTTAAAAGTCTTAACAGAAAAGCCAATTATAATTTAATTGTTACCTAGTTGGGTTTTTTTTTTTAATTGAGACTATTTATTTATTTATTTATTTAATTTTATTATGTCATGTTGGTCACCATACAATACATCATTTGTTTTTGATGTGGTGGTCCACGATACATTGTTTTCGTATAACACCCAGTGTTCCATGCAATACGTGCCCTCCTTAATACCCATCACCGGGCTAACCCATCCCCCCCCAAAACCCTGTTTGTTTCTCAGAGTCCATAAGTCTCTCATGGTTCATCCCTCCCTCCGATTTTCCCCCCTTCATTTTTCCCTTCCTTCTCCTAATGTCCTCCATACTATTCCTTATGTTCCACAAATAAGTGAAACCATATGATAATTGACTTTCTCTGCTTGACTCATTTCACTTAGCATAATCTCCTCCAGTCCCATCCATGTTGATGTAAAAGTTGGGTATTCATCCTTTCTGATGGCTGAGTAATATTCCATTGTATATATGGACCACATCTTCTTTATCCATTCATTTGTTGAAGGGCATCGCAACTCTTTCCACAGTTTGGCTATTGTGGACATTGCTTCTATGAACATTGGGGTGCATATGGCCCTTCTTTTCACTACATCTGTGTCTTTGGGGTAAATACCCTGTAGTGCAATTGTTGGGTCATAGGTAAAATTGAGACTATTTAAATGGAGCAATCAATTAAATGTGACCAGCTTTTTAGTCATTTGCAATGAAGGAAATATTTCTAATAAAGAGAAACAAAGAAAATGAATAGATATTTAATTCCAAGGATAAGTGGATGAGCAGAATTACTTATAGTGAAGAAAACTGCAAGCAATTTAGCTATCTAATAGGTTAAATAAATTATGGTATTTCCATAAAATGTGTTAGTGTGACCATTAATAATGTTGTGAAAGTATTTTTATTCCTATAGAAAGATGTTTGATATTTTATCCAATAAAGGTGTAAACAAAGAATGTGTGTAGTGGCTTACAGATCTGTAAAAAGCATGTGTCCAAACAAATTAACACACACACATATTTCAAATGTCAACAATAGGAATTATAGTAATTTTCTTTTTCTTTTTTTTCTCATTTGTATTCTTCATTTTCTGTAATTAACAATGTGTTTTGCATGTAGATTATGTGCACCAAAGCTATGACAAAGAGATAATCCTGTCCTATTAAAAATGTATAAATGAGACTCATAAGTACTGTCTATATTATTCTTATTTTTTTCTCCCAATATTTAATTTTTCTCTTAGGTTCTACAACCTAACACTTGAGTGTACTGTTCTGTGTAGACACAGAAATGAAGTTCAGTGATGCAGACCTTAGATCTGAAGGCTGATCCTGGGTCAGACATTATCTGCCTCAATGACCATTGACAAATTCTCTGGTTTCTTGTGTCTGTCACCACGTCTACAAAACATCACAAATACTGACTTATCCTGAGTAGGTGAACTTTGATAAACAGGCTTTGGAAAACCTGGGGTAAAGGATTTAAGAGTGCAGCTTCCCACCAGGGACCCAACCACAGCGTACTGTGCAGAGTAATACAAACTATCAGCCTTTCTTACTAACCAGCCACACTGAAGTGCTGCGGGTGACATAAATGTACCTGTTGCCCAAGTTGGATGTAAAAAGACCATCTGCCAGGTTGAAAATTAATGCACTCGCACCATCTCAGCTGGGTTGTGATACTAATGAACTTTCCTAGAATGAAAAGGAGGAAGATGGATTGTGACCATGGCACAGATGTGAGTGGAGATGGCCACATTCTCATTACCAGGGAGAGACTTTGGGCAAAGGACAGTTGAAGGGCAGGCCTTGTGCAGAGGGGCACATCTCCCACCACTTTTTGATAGAATGCCCTCTGCTCTCATCTCCTCGGCTGTGAGTTTTTTTTCCCACCATGTGAGAAGGTGGCAGAGAGCCACAATTCCAGATAGCTGTCATCCTAGAAAAGTCTCTCTTCCTCAATTTGACACACAACAAGCCACTCAGCCCTGTTGATGAGATTTCCATGAATTTGTTTTCTTCCATTTCCACTCTCTTCTTATTTGCCATTATAAATAACCTTTAAGTCCTCTTCTAGGCAGTTCCGGTTCTCCCTTCTGACACAGTTCTCTGCACCTCCCTGTAGCTCCCCAACAACACATTGCTGTGTTCTTGTCCTCTTGCTAGGGCCATTCAGGTACCCGCCTCTATGTATGCGCCACTCTGCGTTTACCTCGCACCATGCTCTGTGATTTGTGCCAACTTGCTTGTGTTCCCTGCTAGACTGCGAGCTCCTCGAGGCGAGAACAGATTCCTTCACCTCTTAGTCCTCATTCACACTGCGTAGCTCATGGGCACCCTTGCCCCACCATGAATGCCAACAGCCATTTTGCAGAGCAGATATGAGCTCCCAGGTAAGACACTATGAAAGAATGAGCATAAATTCCATGGTCCCTATCTGGAAAATGAAAACAGATCATAACAATTTTTAGTTTCTCTTTTTATGGAAAGCCCCACTCTATAGAATTGAAGAGTTTTGTAAAATGCAAAGAAATTTGATCCTAGAGAACACACTAAGATGCAAAGAGAATCAATAGCTCAACAGCTATATAATATCCTGATCATCTGGGGATTTCAGGGGAAAGAAGGGTTCCAGTAAGTTTATGTGTGCGTGTGTGCTTAAAAGCCTGTCCTGCACCTTCTTTTCTCTTTTCCTTAATCCAATAAAAATCTAGTAAACCCCTATGAAGTGACAGGTACACAGTTAATTGCTAAATCATAAGGAGGAACATAAGGTGAGGAGAGGGCAATGGGTGCTGGGAGATGGGGCTGGGAGTGGGCCAAGGACACGTTTACCCTCGTAGGGTGTATTCTCAATGGGGAAGCCGACTTGTGCTGGTAAAGTTGGTAAAATGGAAGTCACCATCGTAATCTCTCAGTCAAAAACCTCCTCACTGAGGTACAAGCCAAGTCTATGACGTCCTGTGTGATCTGCCCCATTTCCTCTCTGACCTCTTTTCTCTCTCCTCATTCACCCACTTGAGGCCCACTGGCTGCCTTGCTGGCCTTCCAACATGCTGAGGCATGCCCTGCCACTGGGCCTTCGGACTAGCTGCCCCCACTTCCTGGGATGCTTCTCTCAGATCTCCTTCTGGCTCACTGCCTCTCCTCCCTCCGGTCTTTGCTCAGATGCCACCTCCTCAGGGAGGGCTCCCCGGCCCTTCTCTTCTGCTGAACACTGCAGCTCCTCACCGGCCTTTTAATCTGCCCTCCCTGTTCTGTTTCTCTCCAGGACACCCATAATTAGCCAATAACTTAGTTTTTGCTTACTGTTTGCCTCCCACCAAAATAGATACTCCATTGGAACAGAGTTTGAACCTTTTGCTCACTGCCGCAGCCTCACCTCAACACCAGTGCTTGACACAAGGTAGACATTCAATACGTGTTTGTTGCCTGAATGGATATATATTTTATATGTGAAATTAAGGAGTATGGATGTTGTCCTGAAATCACTGGAAAGCCATCAAAGGGCTTTAGGCCAGGGGAGGAGCAAGAGGGATTTGCATGTTTGCAGATCACTCTGGAGGCTGTGTGGCTTCTCTTGATTAACGTGAGGGGCAAGCCAGGGGTTGGGAAAACAGGCTCTTGAAGCCATCTTGGATTTAAATAAGTGAAAGAGAGCCTGAAGAGTAGAAATGACTACTAGAGAAAGGGGTGGCTGTAAATGACATGCCAAAAATGGACTTGGCATTATTTGAAGGCTAATACATAGGACGAGGGAACAGAAGGAAAGGGTCAAAGATAATGAGGGAACAGAAGGAAAGGGTCAAAGATAACTCCCAGGGCCTCTAACCAAGAGTGGAAAACTAGGAGCAGCAGGAGCAGAATGGAGGTGGTGTGAGACGGGGTGGTCATATATACTCTTTCAAGGGTCCTCTGGAAATACTGAGATGGTTGCCATCACCATCGGTGTTGTGTGGTGATGCTGCCAGGAGCAGTGTGATTGGCGTATACCAGGGCTGAAGTTTCCCAGTTGAAAGTTTCAATGAATCAAAGACTAAATTGAGTGTTTATTTATTCATGCTTTCAAAGAATCATAATTGTTCATCGCTTCGGGTGCTGTGGTTTTGGAGGTAAATGAGATACGTTCTATGTCTAGTAGACCTTAGTCTAGAGACAGGTATGTAAACAACAAAAACAATAAACATGACCCACAAAATGTTAGTGCAGAGGCATCAATAAAGAGCCATTGGCATAGGAAGGACCCTAATAGGTGTTCAGTGAATGCTGCCTGAGGGAGTAACTAACTGTGCAGGGATTGGGGAAGAAGTATGGGGCCTGAAAATAGGAAAATTGGTGATGAGGTGGGGGTGGGGAGGGAAATGAAGCAGAGAATGGGATTCCAGGCAGAGAAAAGGACATGAGCAAAGACAAATTAGTTTGATATGACCAACTATTAGACATATGGGTGGGGGCAAAGTGGCTGAAGATGTCAGGGCCAGATTGGGAGAGACTTGACAGCCAATGCCAGGCACTTAAGATTTGTCCTGCAGCCATGTGTAATGGGCTGGTTTAGAGCAGAGGATTAATATGCTGCTATGACTGTTTGGAAGTCAATTTGGGTAATATTGCAGGGGAAGGTTGCAGGGAGAAGGAACCTGAGGGGAGCAGGTGCAGACAGGTGGTGATCATGGAGGTCTAGTTTGGAGACAATAGGTGCTTGGATAGGCATAATGCATATGGAAAGAGTATGGAAATGGGAAAGGGTCCATTGGTGGAATTAATCAGACTTACACACTAATTTTGGCTTCTTAGAAAGAAAGAGAAGCTCAGGATGTGTGAGTTTATTGCATAAGAGGCTGGGTGGACAGGGATATCTTCAACCAAGATGATGAACAGATTAAGAGAAGGGGAGCCAATGAGTTGGGTAAACTGATTTTTGGATCCCTGAAATTAGAACCAGAGTGTACCTGTGAGTAATCTGGGTCTGGTTCCCCTTCCCTGGAAGGTCATTTAGGGAGCGAGGTAGCATTTTGGGCTCCCGCAGGTCTAGGACTGGTGGCAAGAGGGCCTTTAATTCTTAGAAATGGATGTGAGACAAACGATGAGGGACATCAGTAATCAAGGATCATGGATCACGATGAGGGTGGCCCCAAGTGGGTCGTCCAAACAATGGTGGCCCTGGGCTGTTAGCAGGAGGCGGAGATCAGAGCTGGGGGGGGGGGGGGGAGAAGGAAGCAAGGCAGAGGGATGAAGTCCAGGGGGGCTCGCAGGACGGACACCATCCAGGGCTGGTCTCCAGCCACTCCTCCAGGCAAGATGGCTGCTCCTGTGAAGTCCCAAATAAGCAGACAGTTTAAACAACTGCTTTCAGCAGAACCATGTCTTCTTTCACTGAAAGATTCATTTCTTTTACTAGGTCTACTTACCAATATTCCTTGAGGAATTCGTACTGTATTCTAGACAATCTCGTGCCAAAGATAAACTTGTATCTCCTTTCTGAATATGGGGCGGTGTCAGAAACTGTCAGAAGATGAGGCTTATGTCAGATGCAGGGAATGACTTTCTTCATGTGGCAAATTTCTTTTACGTTTCATGATCAGGGTGATAGGAATAGGAGAGCCAGTGAATTTCCATTCTACTCCACTGACTCTTTCACCCATCTGCCCATTTATCTACTCATCAATGAGTATTTGAGAGCCAGGCATAAGCTTAACACTAGTGATGCAGCAGTGAGGAAGACCCAGGTAGTCCCTCCTTCAAGGAGCTTACAGAGAAGATGCATGATGTCTGAGTGCCATGAAGGAGACGTGTAGGGGTCACAGGGTTTGAGATAGCCCAGACTCCAGGATGCCTTCCTAAAGGAAGCAACATTTGTAAGCCAAGGTGTGCAGGACAAGGAGAAGCTAGGCAGGCAAGGGGAGGTGGGGCAGGGAGAGACAGCAGAGGGGGGTTGCTTCAGTGTGTAAGGAAAAGGAAAGAAGAAAAGAGCAGGGACATGAGAGAAGAACTACAAAGTTTCCTCATGGCGGGAGTAGAGAGCGAGGAGGAGAGCAGTGTAAGGTAAGGCATGGACCATGTGGGCTCTTGTAAATTGTACAAAGGATTTTATTTTTATCCAAAGGGTCATTCATAGTGGCCACTGGCCCAAAAGAAAATAATAAGAACTGATGTCCTTTTCCATGTGGGTTGTGATTGTGGACTGTGTCCTCCCAGGCATGTAACATCTCATGGTGGGACGCCAGAGCAATACTCTTTCTCTCTTATAGAGTCATCACAAACACAAGGGGAGGCACGTCAGCTGGGAGGATCGGAGACGTCAATCTTTTTTGGTTCAGCACTGACTCGTTTTAGAGTTCCTGTACATCTTAGTATAAATCTCATCAAGAACCACAGCTCTAAGTGTAGGGTCAAAGACCACTTAAGCGAATAGGGAGCATCCTTCCCAAATAGTATGAACAAGAATCACACTGGACGTGTTTTATTCCAGCGTGCAGAGGTCTGGTGACAGCGGTGCTACAGTGTCTAGTGCAGTAGAGCACCCGTGCCATATGGGAAGTTTCCAGATTGTGAGGATTCCACGTATCTGGAAGCCTTTCCTCCCTTGGCCACCCTCAGTGGCCATGTATTCGTGGTTGGGCAGTTCAACAGCATGTCGCTCACACATCAAGGGGCAAAGGTGAGGATGGGGGGGGAGGATGGGTTTAAAAGGTGCTAATATTTAATGAAACCAAACTACAGAAATCTTTTGATACATTAAACATGTGGGCAAATGCAGGTTTTCTGGTAATATCATCCCTCAGAACAACGTTATCATTGGTTTTTGTTTTGTTTTGTTTTTTTGTTTTCAGATTTTTTATGTTGAGGTGAGCCAAAGAGTATTATATATTCTTTTGGTTTTACACATCAGAGAAGCTTTATAATAGTCAAGGTAAAAATGAATTTGGAGTATCTTAAAATGAATTTGGTCTATCGGTCCCGTGATATATAATTCTTTTGGGGCAGCTGTATCTTCATTTTGGTGCATTTTTTCCATTTAATTTTTCTGTTTTACTTCTATCACCAATACTTCTTGCTTTACTTTTTTAATTCCATAATTGAGTGTTTTCATATTCTCAGTGGATAGAAGCTAGCTCTGTTAGCTCTACAAATTATAAAAAAGATGCTCCCTCTAGGTGGATAAAGTACAAAACAGTGTCCTTTCCAGGTGATAAATTACAAAAAGGACTCTTTCTCCAGGGCCAAGGCATAAGACTTGGCAGAACATGGGCTGGATTTCAGCCCTACTTGCCCCACTTGCCCCAGTAGCAGGTGCCTTTGTACAGTGCATGAACTGCACAACCAGACATAGTGACCCTGCAGTTTTTTCATTGTCTTTGTATTGAGTCTCCTCATAGTTCATTTAACTCAAGAAATAGTTATTAAACAAGGCACTATATTAACAACTTTGAGGGCTATAAAGATGGGTAGATTTCAGTCCCTGCCTTGAAGAAATTTACAGCCTAGTACTAACAGTAAGACACATATACAAACATCTGTACTAATTCTCTCTCTCTCTCTATATATATATATATATAGATAGATAGATACCATGCCTCATCCTAAAGAATATATGTGAAACTACTCACAAGAAGAACCTCACAAGAACAATAAAATAATGTTAAATTGAAATTAGGAAATTTTAGATTTAAAAACAAATTATGATCACATATAAGAAGAGGGAGCAACCTGGATAGTGACCATAGTGGTCAACCTGGAGCTTCAAATTCTGAGTTTCCTGGCATCCAAAGTGAAAAGTGAAACATGGTCAAGTATGTAATTCACAATATCAATACTTAGGTCTACACTAAATTGATCAGGATAGGCTAGGCCGGGCTGGCTCCAAATCTCAGAGGTTTACATTACAACAAATTCTTATTTCTTATCCTATAAATAGGCTGCAGGTAGAGCAGCTCTCCAGGACAGTGTACCATAGTGACTCAGGGGTCCAGGCCATCTCCACCTTGTGGATAACCATTTCTACCCAAGGCTTCTGTGTTGGTTGTGGGAGTGTGGAGAGAGTGAGTAGAAAACGTGTCACTTCTGTTCATAAGTCATTGGCTCAGGGTAGTCACATAACCACAAATAACTACAAGGGGCCAAGAAATGTACTATTTGGTCAGGTTACCACCTCTAACACACACACTGGCTATGTAAACCTTTTTCTAAAACTGAATTTTCAAAGAACTTTTTTACATGGGACTTTATACAAGACAGAAAAACAGAGGAATAAGCACTGTGTTATGCAGATTCAAAGAGAGTTGCTTTGTTCACTCATGTAGAATGACCAAGGAAGATTTCATTGGAAGGTAGACATAAAGTGGGTTTAAAGGGTGGTGAAAACTCTGGAAGATATGGGGAAGTCCGGTAGGAAGGAGGTCTTGAGCTGCAGAGGGAATGGTAGCATATACTCATTCTCTCCTGGGAACATCCAACAGTCTAGTTTACCTAGTACCTAGGTAGTTGTGGGGAAGTCAGATTGGAAGCACGGGCGGTGGCCATATTGCAGAGCATCTTGGGATTTGTGTTTAGTTCAGCAAAGTGTTTGAAAGCAGAAAGTCCCTGCTGCTATCATTTTAAAGTCGTCTACTTACCGGAGCTGCTGAGGCGGCTTTCCAAAAATCTTTAATCATGTTTCTAGGGATTATAGAAACACAGAAATCATACAGTTCCTTTTTTCTCCAACCTTCAGACGCATACCTTAGCAGCAAGGGATGTATCCTTAAATATTTCCTCAGGAAAAATTAATGAAGTGAATTAAAACAGACCTTCTTTCAAGCCATTCCAAATGAACTCATTTCATAGCCTTTATCATGGCTTCCTTGCCATTTGGGAAATTTATTTAAGTTATTAAAAAAATTCCCTAAAATTCTCAGCTGAAAAATTGGCTTCTGTTTTTTCTACAAAACTAACTCACCTGATTTGTCAGAACAGCTTGAAAATGAAGTGCTAACTGGTGGGTTTTATTGAAAGGAAACCAAGTGGAACAACATATGTATTTTCTTAGGAAACTCAAAAAGCTCACAGTCATGTGGTGTTCCTTGGGGTGAATTCTTTGTTATGAATTACAACCTGCTTACTGATGAGTTGTTAATAAAAAGTAGGCCTGCCGGGCCATTATTTTTTTCCACACAGTACACACAGTTTAGTTTTCTTAGTTTCTTTCTTTCTTTCTTTCTTTTTTTTAAGTTTTCATTAATGCAGTGAGTGTGAATAAATCTGTTTCTAATTTGTAATTGTTTTCCCTTCATCTGGACAATAATTTATTGCCAAATCTAACACTTGTCTATTATTAACATTCCCCCAACAGGAAAATGTTTTAATTTTTCTTTTTTTCCCTCCTCTTACTTTTCTTGCCTCCACTCCCCCCGCCCCCTACACACACACACACACACACACACACACACACACACACACACTTCTTTTTTTTTTTTCTTTCCTTAAACTGAGGGAATGTGAGACCAAACCATTGCAGTATGGCAGGGATCTTGTTTGTAGAGGCAACATCCAAATCTGAGCTCACAGCAGCCAGAGGTAACCAGGCTCTTGTGGGCCCGTCCACGTTGCATCTTAAGGCTTGCCAGCTGGAGTTGTTTGGAGCTGAGAAAACAGGCTCAGGGAAAACTGGGGAGGAAACTAGAAACAGATGGTAACCTGAGGTGGCAGGACAACTTTATTTAGCGTGGCAGTTTTAATTTATTTATTTATTTTACACACGCATCTGGTCGCACTGGGGAGCCTCTATGCATACTCATTATTATGCTGTTAATAGTGTATCTGATTTGCCAAGGAATATTAGCAATTAAGTTCACTATGTATTCAAGTAGATTCATATTTTAGTGGGCCTTTGTGAGGCATGTTCGTGGTTAGGGTTTTATGTGGAAAGGGCGTAGAAGCTGCTGTTTGAAGTTCTAGTGGTGTGGAAAATGTGTATCACCAATTAAGGATGTTAAATGGCCCCACCACCAGAGAACATGCCAAGTTGTCAATAAATAGCCAGTGGGATGCTAATACATGGCTGTGGGTGCATTCTTGAGTTTAGAATATTCAGGGTTGCTCCTTCAGGGTTGTGTGGATGATGGGCCCATCATTATTTTCATTGGAGGCATGAGCACGGATCTAGGGATGGGTTTGGGGTGTTTAATGCATTAGTCCATGTCTCCTTTTTCCATCGGTATCTCCATCAATAGGAAAAAATTAGAAAAATCATTTTGTGATATTTGTGATATTAGATACCATTTGAGATGGGAATTTTATTTTGCAAAAATAAACAAAAAACTCAGACTCTTTTTTCTTCTAATTTCGATCGGGTATGATTTTCATCCTTTTGAGTTTTGACTGGGCCTTACAGTTCTGGAAAATTGTGATTCCTGTGGTGGTTTCCATTGGGTTATCAGGGCTCTGTCTTTGGGACAGGTGGCTTCTTGCCGGATTTATAGCTACTTTTGCAGAATGGGGAAGCTTAGCTAATTTGAATGATCACCTGGAAATCAGACTAGTCTTATCATGACCCATCAGATTTCGTTTCCCCAGCCACTGGGGGCTCCTTCCCAACGTGTGCAAAGAATACTCGCTCTTCTCCAAATGTGGTGGTTGTTCTGACACTTGAATTGAATCCACATAGAAGCTGGTACCAGGGGATATTGTATTAGTGAGGAAGCCTGCCAGTTAGGTAGTCCCTGCTCATCTAAAAGCCTCAGAACCTATAAGAACCTGAAAATGTTATGGAAGTAAACTTACTGAGGTGGGTCCTAGTAAGAAAAATGCACGTGCACGTGTATGTGTGGGTAAACTAGACTATGTTATGATGCTCGAAAAGGATACCCACTCTCTACCCTGTGCGTCTCGGGAAATGAGGACACTACATTTTTACAGATGGCAGCAGGCCCTGCCGTTGCAAATCTGGATGTTGCCTGGAAGTAGTAAGTTTGACATGTGGGCATGTCACCCCTGTGGGAGTCTGTTTGCCTCTGCTGGTGCCCACAAGGTGGCTGTCATCACTAAGCCAGGCCTGCCCATGGCAGCATCCCAGATGAGTGCCAGCTGGCTACGTCTTCGGCAGCGGAGTGTGGGAGGAGATAACACAGAGGAGAAACAGAGAGGAGCCGGGAACTTCAAACCAAAAACTTTGATGCCAAAGTGTCATAGAATGTCCTGTTTTTCCATCCAGGACAGTAGACATCTACACAATCCCATACATTTTTTACTCAATCTGTAATTGTTTATTCGGGACCCACTATTTGGCCACTCTAGATACATTTTCTTTTCTCTAGACATTACAATTCTGAATAAACAAAAACTGTATCATGACGGGTTATGACCAGAATTCATTGCAGGGAGAATATATTGCACGGCTGATGAGACTCTAACATGTCTAAAGACTGAAAAGCAAAGAAATTAGGCTCTGGAGTCACACCGACTGGCTGTGTGATGAGAAAGAGGTTTCTTACCCTCTCTGAGCCTCACAGTTTGCTCATTTAAATATATTCCTGACCTAGTTCTTGTGAGGATTATACAAGATAATGAATGGAAAGCACATAAAAATAGTAGGAATGTAAGTGAACAGGTGAGAAAATCCGTTTCCTTCCTCCCTCGCTCTTCTGTGGAAAATGCTCATTAAGGATTCAAGATTAGCTCATATTTTCTTCTGCTAATGTGTAGCCACATGTTGATGGACTCTTCAAGACTCTTTGAGCCAGATTTAGTCACAACTGGTCAAGGAAGGAAGTTTTCCTTAGCCACCAAAGCATGATGAAGTCTGTTGGGACACGAACCTGTGTCCTCCAAAGTCAACATGTCCTGATGTTGAGATTAAATGAATCCAGCCTTTCCAAAATCACAATTCACATGAAGAAATTGAGCAGTAAATTATTGCAGGCATACGCAGATGACTGTTAAACCTCACAACCCTTTTAAGGACAGAGCAACATTATAGAATACAAAGGTCAAGCCAAGAAAGAGTGGAAGCAGCCAGGAAGCTTTTTGATTAGAGGTTCAAATCCAAATGGAGGAGGAGCTCTGCGATTTCCTTCCAGCGAAGGGGTGGACTGGTCTCATGTGTTATGCTTCCGTCTTGCTAAACATCTGTCTCCTTCAGTTCCTTCCCTGGAGGGTTGTTTAAATAGTCTCTGTTTTCTCACCATAGGCAACCTGGGCTGGAAAATCCTCTGCAGACACAATTTATATGTATAAAAAAAAAAAATCAGTGCATATGTGTTTGTGCGTGCATGTTAAACCACACTTAATTCTTCCCTTTGGCCTTGATTTTTAGGACTCAAGCCCAGAAACAATAGGAGCCTAGCACCTTACCATATGATGTCTTTCGTCTTGTTGTTTAAAGCTTGTTCAAAAAAAATCCTAATCTCTTGAGTTCAAAGCACTAATATGTCCCACACCTCCTGAGGGACCTTTTCCAGCCAGGCCTCTTGTTGATTCATCCACTCAAGTCTACCTACATAGTCTACTAGTTTGGAAGCATGTATCAGTTGGCATCTGGCTTCCTTCTACCACCAGGGACTCCTCAAAGCCCACAGTTCTTATCACATCGGTGGTTTCCCTCACTGTGCAATATCATGTGCGTGTCTCTCTGTGTCTGTGTGTGTGTGCGCGTGCACGCAGGCTCATATGCGCATGTGTGTCAAAAATTCAAGTTTTTATTATCTCTCTCATCATCTCCAGAGGGAGTTCAGTCTTCCTGTTCTGTGTTTTTCACAAGTCTGGATATTTTCAGCTTCCACCATCCAACTTTACACATTCCTTGGTCTGGATATCACTTGTGGATCTGGGAACGTAATGATGTATCTGAGTACAGTTCTCAGATGAATAAAACTGATAAAACTCCCAGCATTTCCATCATGTCTTCACCAGAGAAAACTGCTGCTACTCTAGATGTGCCCGGCTTTCTTCCCCGCCTTGGTTCTGAGGGGCTTGAAGGATGGGATGTGGATGAGGTTTTGTAGAATCTCTCAATAGGGTTGGAAATATTTGTTCTTCATTGTGGGGCTACACAACTGGCTCAGTCCCTGAAGCTGCTGTCTTACTTTGGGAAAGATTCTAAAAGCATCTAGGTTAAGAGTCCAGTTTCCCCATTTATCCTGGAGGCCCAACTTTACGGATCAATCACTGAAGCCCTCTTCTGCCTAGTAGAGACTTTTCTTCTTTATTTTGTATCTGGAATTTCTAATGAAGGACCAACATTAGATGCCTAAGAAGAGAGTTTCCTGGCTCATTAGTGAGGAAATAGTTGAGGCAGAAGAGGGTAGGACAGTACAGGAGGCTGCATGATGGCTCTCCAAGGACCTCCATGTCCTGATCCTAGGCACCTGTGAACATGTTGCCTTAAAATGGCAAAAGGAACTTTCCAAATATGATTAAGGATCTTGAATGGGAAGATTATCTTAGATTATCTGAGTGGACCCTAAATGTAAACACAAGGATGACAATGGAAACAGATTGGAACGATGTACCTAGAAGCCAAGGTTTGCCAACAACCTCTAGTAGCTGGAAGAGGTAAGGGACAGATTCTCCCCTGGAATCTCCAGAAGGAATCAGCCCTGTTGACTCCTTGATTTTCCCAGAGGGCCATGATTCTCTAAGGGTAGGACATTTTTGTGTGTGTTGCTTCCCATAGGGGAACTCCAATTCAGTCTGCAGGACTTTGTGAGATGTCTTTTTAGATGCCCCATAAAAATAATTAGCTTAATTGTCTTTCCTAGTGGACTTTAGCAGTGGCCGTGTCTTGTTTCCTTCTGGGTCTTTGGTACCTAGCTAATGACACAATTCTAGAAAACAAATTTCTCAGGAAAATTTGTCATATAAAGAAATAACCAACTAACTAAATGGGTGATCCCTCTTGTGGCAACAACTCTGCCTTATAAACTGTTCAGGTAGAGTGAGGCCTGTCTGGCCTCACTCTACCAGACTGGCCAGACTGGCCAGAGACTAAGCCCCATAGTGGGTAAACTGTCCCAGAAATTTCTGGGGTGGAGGTGTCCAGGGACTTTTAAATTTCCCCCTGGGCCAGCTTCCTTCTCAAGATCTGCCCTACCCATCACTATAAACTGGCTCAGTTGTGTGAGCCCTACCACAGGACAGTTGGCTTTTCCTCCTTTATCACAAAGGTGGCAGTGTGATGTACCTGGAACACCATCATGCCAACAGGGGACAGGACTGACCTGGCTGGTCCACATTGTGTTTAGTGAATCCAAAGACTCAACACTGGTGAAGGTTGGAAGTCAGAAGAAAGCCCAAGTAAAGAACTGGATACATTATTTCCAGAGGTCTTTTCAGATCAGATTTTACTTTCCCCCTTTACCACCCTTCACTCCCAGAGATTATAAAGACATGATTTTCTACGTGTCATGTTTTTTTTTTTTGGCTCTAAGTATGACCCCCCCCACCCCACCCGCTTCCCCTCACACACACACTGGGCTTGTATTATCCTGTTATTTGAAAAAAAAAAAAGATTGATACATAGCAGAACTTCATTTTCAGGGAATTATCTTAGAGGGAAAGCTAGTTTGAATGAATAAAAACTGTTTTCAGCTGAATCGTGTCCCTCCAAAAGCATATGTTGTAGTTCTAACTTCCAGTACCTCAGAATGTGACTGTACTTGGGGTCTCTAAAGAGGTAAGGAAGGTTAAATAGGGTTGTTAGGGTGGGGCCTAATCCAATATGGCTGTTGTCCTTTTAAGAAGAGATCAACCCGGGTCACCTGGGTAGCTCAGTCGGTTAATCATCTGCCTTCGGCTCAGGTCATGATCTCAGGGTCCTGGGATCGAGGCCCTCGTTGAGCTCCCTGCTCAGCGGGGAGTCTGCTTCTCCCTCTTCCTCTGTCTCTCCCCTCCACTTGTGGTCTCTTTCACTCACTCTGCTCTCTCTCTCTCAAATAAATAAATTAAAAAAAAAATCTTTAAAAAAAAAGAATAAGAGATTAAGATACAGAGGTACAGAAGGAAGGCCATGTGAAGACCCAGGGAAAAGACTTCCATGGGCAAGCCAAGGAGAGAGGCCTCAGAAGTAACCAGTCCACTGACACCTTGATCTTGGACTTCAGCCTCTGGAACTGTGAGGAAATTCATATCTGTTTGAGCTCGTCTGTGGTACTTTGTTAGTCTGCAGCCCTCCCAAACTAATACAGTATCCTTCGGGGGGGGAGGGGTGGGAAGAACTCTGAAAAGGATGCACATTTACTTATAACACATATATAGGCTTGGACAATTGTTAACAGTGTTTTTTCCTCTTGAAACTACATTTTGTAGATAAAATATAAGCATGCTAAAATTTCTTGAATGCTTTTTTCTTAAAAGTAGGTCAGCTATGTTCCCCACAAACTTTCTATCCCATTAATTCACTCAGCAGATTATTCATGTCTTTGCTGAGAATAGGAAAGTAAGTTTAGACACAGTGCAGGCAAATTATCATATATTATAAAGAAAAGAATGCAAATTAATTAATTTTTCCGACATCTCAGGGTTTAGTCTGAATAATAGTCTCCCACGTGAAGCCTATCTAGAGGAATGGCGCCCTCTCTTTGCCTCAGACAATGCTCGTGTGAATTGCCCACGTGGGTCTCGTGCTTGTTCGTCCCTGGCTGTGGGTGTCCTGCTGTGTCCAACAGTTAGGCGTAGTCTATAGTCCAGTGGGATCACTTCCCAAGGCAATGAGTTTCCGTTCTGGAAACAGCCCAAGATTATCTGTGTCTTTGTTTTTCCTTCACGGAGTGAGATGGACCAAGTGTGGGTTTTGTAGAACCTCCATTCCCCTTTACTTTTACTTGTAAAAGGAATTGACATGGGTTCACAAGTTTCCTTTGCAAAATGCCCAGGGAAGCACTTCATCTGAACACAACTTCTGCCTGCCTCTCATGTGGCGTGAGCCCCTGACGCTTCTCCCAACACCCGAGTCACCACCGGGCAGCAGGGGAACCCCCATCCTGCAGACCCGCCGCTCCCACGGGGCACTTGGAGGATGCAGGCGCCCAGTGGGGACTCTCGGCCAAGGCGGTTAAATGCCAGCTGGTGGGTGTAAGGGCCTTCTCCCCTTTTGCTTGATTTCATCACCTCAACCTCCTGCCCCCTGAGGTCCATATGCTGAGGAAGGGGTGTTGCAAAGATCTAGGTGGCAAAGGAAGGGAATGAGGATAGTTATTATGGAAAGAGGCAGAACCAAACTAAAAAGAGGATTCCTTTAAAGTAGAAAAGAACTTGGGCTGGGGAAAAGGACCCTGAATTGGAATTGCTTTATGAGAAATTTTGACTGGTTCTGTGACTAGGATTCTTCTGAAAGGGATTTCTTAGGAGTTGCTCCCAGGGAAAACCTAGGGGGGGATGGGAAAGCATGACTAGAGGGGAAGAGGCTAGCGAGGGCGCAGGATTGAGCAAAGGCCCATGGAGAGAAACTCTGTCCTTTCTTTATTTCTGTGTAACAAATTGCCCCAAACAATACACATTTATTTTCTTGCAGAGTTTAAGTGGGTCAGGATGTCAGGAGTGGCTTGGCTGGACCTCACTGGTCAGGTTTATCTGGGGTGGAGAAATCACTTGCAAGGCAGCTCACTCACATGGCTGGTGTGTTGGTCGTGGCTGTTGGTGGGAGGCCTCAGTTCCTCTCCACAGGGGCTCTCCCAAGGCTGCCTAAGTGTCCTTGTGATGTGGGTGTCCCCCAGCTGCAGAGTCCAAGAGAGGGAGCCAGGCAGAAGCCAGTGATTTTGACTCAGCCTTGGATGTCACCTCGCCTAACTTCCCTCATCTTCTATTCTTGGGAAGCAAGTCGCTGTCTGGCCTGCATTTAAGGGAAAGGGAATTAGGCTCCATCTTTTGAAGGGAGGAATGTCAAAGAATTTATGGACATATTTTAAAACCACTGCAGTAAAGCTGGCTCAGCCTGCGGGGAAGCTCTCAAGATAACACAGTTTACCCCTCAGGGTAGTTTCCGCCAGAGGTGAGGAAGCAGGAGAACCGACATTCTCCCATTGGCCTATCCTTGATTAAGGGCTGCCTGAGATAGGAGGGGCATCACATCCTAGGCTCCTTGACTTGCTGGCAAAGTGGGCACCTAAGAGCAGACTTTTGATGAGTGGCACAGGCGCTGGCCACGGAGAGTGAACACAGACCCGAAGGTGAGTCATGGCCAACATGGCGGAGGGATCTGAGGGGGTGACCGGCAACGCACTGATAAGGACTGCTACCACCAGGAAGCACAGTTTCTGATTTAGCGCAATAATCAGAATCTTATTGACAGGGTGCTTATTCTATTGCTATGTTTGTTAGAGGAGTAATTCGGTAATGTGGCTCGTTGGCCTCGGGTCCCGTGGTGTTTAGGGGGGATCCCATGTTTGCAGTTCTCCAAAATCCTTTAATGGGGTCATCGGGCTTCAGAGATTCTGCCTTACCTTCCCCTTCTTGTGTGGCTCCATCTCTAAGCAGAATTCCCCATTATCTCAGAAAGCCCGGGAGCAGATGTCAGAAAACTACATAATGAAATAAAATGACAAACTAGAACGAGGCAGATGCTTGCCCAAGAGAGCAGGGGAAGAAAGGAGATGGCTGGACACCAAGGGTTATTAATAACACTCTGTACTTCGGTGGCGGCTTTCATCTGTGCCTTGAAGGGCTGCAGGGTCATTTAAGTAATCCAGGGTTATTTTCTTGGGTAGAATCTTTAAATCCAATAGGTCTTTTGAAAGTTTGATGCTTTGAATATTTTACTCTTTCTGGATTGTTCTCGAGGGAAAAATGATTTTGATTTATAAATCGTTCGGAGGTTTTTAAAAGCCAGTTATTTCTTAAAACAAAAGATAGTGCACTGCCTTTGGCAATAGTATACGGAATTCACGTGGGTTTTTTCCCCCTTCATTCCCCACCTCAAAGCTGTCTTCGTGAAATTGTTTAAGTGATGTAACATTTCTGTTCCGTGGGGAAAACATATCGAAGGATCCTGCCTGAACGTGTAACAAGCGCCGGTTGCAGGCGTCTTCTAGCCCCGGCCGTCAGTCCTCGAGCCTGCGATGCCCGGTGGGCCGTTGCAGAACCAAGGCCCTTCTGCCTTCTCTGCCCCGCACAGCTAGTGAGGGCGCAGGGCTGCCGCGGCGACCTGGCCCCGGCAACACGGAGAAAGGCCATCTCTTAAACTGAGATTTGGCCGACTCAACCAGCCAACTGGCCTTGGAGCTACTTCGCCGGAGAAGCGAAGTCCAGAAGGGAGACACGAAAGGCTGCGCCCGGACACAAACTGGGAGCAGGCCTCCCGGCCACGCGGCTGCCTGCCTTGATTAGAGTCTCCCGGCACCTCCTGTGAGCATTTGACTGTCAGTGCCGAAGCCTGGGATGCAATGGGGAAGAGACTCGGGCTGTATCTCATTAACTTGTCACATCTCTTCCCCCGAAGTGGACGAGGGTGTGTTTTGCCTACTGAGTGGTCACTCATTGTTTCATCACCGAGTCCTGAACTGAAAAGGGCTGCAGCGTAACAAAGCCCAGATCCACGAGGAAAAAAAAAAAAAAAAAAGATGGGGGAGGGTGGTGCCAGGGTTGAAACCGCAGCAAAGGGTATGTTCCCGAGGGGTCAGGGATTCACCTGCTGTCCTCTGCAGAGCCTGCCGTGTTTCTGCAGCGCTCAGCATGAGGAGTGTTGCTGGGCCTCGCAGGCCTACAGAGCGGACCAACAAGGGATGTGTTTGCAGCTGTCAGGAGGCTGGTTGCTGCTGCGCTCCACATACTCTGGACCGGACAGTCTTTTCTGGCTGATGTTTTCTTTTTCTTTTTTTAAATTGGGAAGCAGGAAGTTTTCCTTTCCGGGCGGTTCCCAAGCATTTGGAATTACCAACTCTTTCCACTAGGTGGCAGCACAGAGCGCGGCCACAGGCTCTCCCGCGAAGGGCTGGGGGTTAACAGCGCAGAATGGCCTCCCACCAACTTAGCAAGTGTCCCTTCTGTCTCTCCCTTTTCTTTGGGAAAAGGCCTTTCAGAGGCTTGTGCTTTTGCAGACTGTTTCAGCAGTGAGTCCAGCTTCCTCCCAAGTGGCCTGTTTTACATAAGAAGTGAGATATTGTTTTCTGCCCCAGATTTATTTTGGTGTAAAGCAAGAAATTATAATTCCCTTCGTGATCCTTCCACATTTCCTTTTATACTGCGTGGGAGTCTGTGGAAATGAATGTGTTTCTCTTGAGGAAGAGATTCTGCTCACCCCTTAATAATTCCTTTCTTCTAGACGGTTTGTCCCCTACCCTTGGGTGAGTCCGGATCTGCGGGCCCCCACGAGAAAGGAGTTAAAGAGGAGAGCATGATAGGGTACTGGCCCTTGAGGGATTGCATGTCTCCTCAGAGAGCCCAGGGGACCAAAATAAATACAAAAGCCCACTTCGTTTACATTCTGTGAGGTTTGTTGTAGTTTTCTGTCTCACCGCCCTGGCATCCGGTTCTAACCTGCTTCTGGCGGGACAATCTGTACAACTTGACGTCACTAACGTCAGTTCTGCGCGCAAGGTAAAACAGCTGAATGTGGTTAATTCACTAATTTAGTCCTCACAACTGTGCTTCTAAGCTCCCTTCACGCTTCTCAAAGTCATCCCCATTCCCAACCCCTTCCCCCATCCCTGTACTGCTAAGCAGACAGAACATTCTGGTCTCACCTGTGTTCATTGCCCCCATTTCAACCTCCAGTTCCTCTCTCGCTCTTGCAATCATTGCCAGGACCCCCTCCACCAAGGAGATGCATCGGTGCGTTCTAGAGGGAGGGGACCAGCAGCCCTCGGTTCTCCTTTTACCCCATCTCTCTCCTTCCCCATCCTCACTCCAACCATCCAGAAACTCTCTTCCCATCAGGCTTCACTGACTCTTTCCTGAACCTTCCTGACCCTCCTCCTCCAGGTCCCTTTGTGCCATCCCTCCACTCACCTCTGAAAGGTCCTCCAGTCCTAGAACCTCACCCTTGGCTGTGTCCCCAGGACTCTCTCACTGGCCCTTCTAAGTTCTATCACGCTTTCTATTCAATCCATTGAGGTGTCCATATTCCCAGCCCTGTCTGAGTTGCCAAGCTCCAATTCTACTTTAATGGTTTTCTGGACATTCTACATCATTGTCCATGACCACCATTATCCAAATAGATCTCAGATCACACTTGTCCACTCTATGGATTGGAAAATAGTCAATATTTCCTTTCTTGTGCCAATTTTAATGCCATCTCTGTTAATGACCTGAAAAACGTGGTGGTGTCTGTGCCTTCTCCATCTCTCCTCCCCCTCAAACCCAAGTGCTTAGTGAGTCCATCAGCAACCCCTCCTACAGTGTGACAGCCGTGGTGTGTAAGAAAGAGCCTCTCACTTGGAATTGGAAGGGTGTGTTGGCACCTTTTGTCAGCGGTGAGACATTGAGCGAGTAACTTCCTCAACGCTATCCCAGTGTCCTAGAACAATAAAATCACAACATCGAGAGATGGTGGGCCTTAGGAGATCATCTCGTTCATCCTCCTTCATTTGTGAATTAAAAAAACCAAGTCCACAAGGTGAGTTATTTGAGGTCTCTGAGAGCTGAGACCCAACACTAGGTTGCTCTTTCTTCTGATCCACTGGGTCTTCAGGAAGTCCCCATTAAAATAGAAATATGGCTTTAGAAGGAACAACACATGAAGCCATCACTGTTACTAAACAAGACCATCTTCCACTAACCCTCCTGAAACAAAAGAAAGTCCACTTTTGAAGGGAGCAAAGGAAAGGAGCAGCGTCTAAAGGAAGGCAGTGTGAGAGCCTGTGCCTGGGTTACTGGCATCCTTTCAGTCTTCTTTCTATAACCTGCCTCTAACATTACCCATCCAGAGCATTACCTCTCCCCCTCTCCCCCTAGGGTTGGGGAGATGTGACCCCACCCTCCCACCAGGGGCGAGCCTGACTGGCCTCATTGCATCTGCATAGCCAGTGTTCTGGGCCAGTTATTGTTGGCTGGTTTGGGGGACAGTGTGTGGAACTCAAGCCTTTTGCTTGTTCTGTGGAGAACTCGTAGTGACCCATGGAGCGCCAAGCATCCATCCTCCACTCCTGAGGGAAAATCTGCCAAAGACAAGTGTTGAGAAAGGAGGGCAGAGACATCACATCCTGATGACATCATCCGAGCCCCTGGATTAAGCTTTGCTTCAAACCAGCCCTACCCTTGAATGTTTTATGAGCCAATAAATATATTCTTTTTTAAAAAATGCAGTTTAAGTGAAGGTTTCTGGTACTGATAATCTAAAAATTCCTTGTTGATACACTCTGGGAAGGGTAAGATTACATATACATATACAATATATTTTAAAATCTATTTATTATATATTATATGTAATATATTTTATTAAATATATTATTAAATATATGTTTATACATTATATATATTATATATAAAGTCTTACTACATATAAATGATTTTACTATACACACATATGCACACACAAAATGATGAAGAATAGGCCAAAAAGGGGGTAGTAAAACACATCTTTTCCCACCTAATTCAGCAGCTAATCCATCTCCCTAGCTCTAGGCCTGGCCATCCTGCTCCTGGGCATATGTTCCCAGACTGCTGTCAGAGACAGAATCCCCTGAGAAGGAACCTGACCTGTTCCTCCCATGACAAGGAGGAGAGAACCCAGTGTTCAGGTTGAGATGCCCAGAGGTTTTTAGGGGCTGTTGGAGAAAGCAGCTAAGGAAGAACGACAGTTAAATGTGGAAGGGAATGGGGAAAGAAGTGGGTGCTCTCACCTGGGGAATCCAGGGTGCAGCTCAGGGGAATGAAGTCAGATAGGGGAAGAAGAGAAAAATGAGATGAGGAATGACGTTGAGTGTCACAGTTCAGAATTTATGCTTGATCTGAGATCAGAATGTTAAGATGTCAAAAACTACCAAAGCACGCGGAAAGGTAGCAGGGAGTAGAGAAGTGTGAGGTATGTCCTATCAGGCGGGTTCATTGTTTGCTGCTTCTGGGGAGGTATGCAGATTTTGCACAGGAGATACTATGTAATGATGAATCTGGAACACTTTGGGAATGCTAGGAAAGTCTCCACTATATTTACAACATGCTGAGACTTGCACCACATGTTTTGTGCAACCATACGAGCCTGCAAGAAGCAATTGCTGGGTGACGTCGAGCAGGGATTTAAAACATGTGAGGGGATGTTTTGTGTCTCAATATACTAATTTTATTACGTATAGGCTTCATCTCTCCCTTACCTCTGGGTTTGTTTTTTTTGTTTTGTTTTTTAATGTCTACGTCCTGTACATATAATGGTGCTATGCATCCAAGAGCCATTTGTTGCAACCCTGTGCTAGTCATTAAGGCTGTTTGCCAAATACTTGGGGCTTCCAGACCCATGGGAGAATTGCACTTTTCCTCTTCCTTTGAACTTAGGCATGGCCACGTGACCTATTTTGGCTAATGAAATGTGAGTGGCAATAATGGGGCGGAAGCATTAAAATCCTGTATGCAATTTGCATGCTTTTTTTTTTTTAACCCCTGGCATGGTGACAATCTACAGTTGGAAGGGCTTCTGCTCCATCAGTTGGAGTCCCTGGGTGACTCTGATGAGCAAAGCAATCTCACTGCTCCATCCAACCCCAATGGACTCGTAACCTAAGCAAGAAATAAACCGTTGTTGTTATAAGGCATTAAGATTTCTGCTTTGGTTGTTGGCGCAACAGAACCTAATCCATCCTGATTTATATAAAACCAAAAATATTCTAGCAACTGTCCTTGAAATTGGGATGAATCAGATGTGCCCCCTAGCCTACAGATGCTCACCATTTTGAGACATGATGTGAAGAAAAATTATAGAAGGCAACACTTGAAATACTGTTACTTAAAAACTTTCAACTCTTTTATAATTTACACTTAAGTCTTTAACTCTGATATAATTATTTTTTGTTACTACTATTCTTTATGTATGTGTATAGATACACTCATGATTTTTAGGTAGTTATATTGGATAGACTTTGGGGATTTTACTCTTATTTAAAATTATTGATAAATAACTTCCATGGGTTTACATTAGTCATCACTGTTATCCTTGCTATGCAAGATGAAATTAATGTTGATTCTATCAGATTCTTTTGGCAGCAAGTTACAGAAAAACTCAACTCAAACTGGCTCAAGTTGTAAGAAAGTTTAGTATTTCACAGCTGTGGAGTATTTCACATGTGATGGAAGTTGCAGCTCCGGGTTGATTGATTTAGTAACTCAGTGTTGTCGTCAAGGACTCAGATTTTTCCATTTCTCCAGTGTGTTCTCCATATTCATCTCCCCCTCAGGTACCTCTGAAGATGGCGGCAGCACTTCTGGGGACCACATCCAGCACGGTGCCCAGGGTTAGAGGATGAATTGTTTCTTCCTGTTTCTTTTTTTTTTTTTTTTTCCTGTTTCTTTTTCTTAGGAGGAGATACCTCCCCCCACACTCCTGAGAAAACTTTTCCTCTCATCCTAGTGGCCAAAATCGAGTCCTATGGCCATTTCATAAGCCGATCACTGGCCTGAGGGTAGACTGATTATGGTCAGTGTAGACCACAGTGTCCCCTATAGACTAACCATAATTAGATAACCAATTGCTTATTGTTGAGTGTTTAGGCTGTTTCTTGTTTCCATAGTATCAGTGATGCTGCTGGAAGCGATCTGATTTCTGTCATTTCTGCTCTCCCCCTCCTTTCAAATTTTCCTAAAGATGGAATTTCTGGGTCAAAGGAAAGCAGTATTTTTACCGTCCTTCCTATGTCTTACTAAAATAGGCTTCAATCTGATAAGGGTCGTACCGTGGTGCAGTGCCACCAGCCCCTGCGAATAAGGTTGTGTTTTTATCTCTAAAACATGCTGGCGAGGAGTAACTTATTACGGGTTTGACTTACAAATCCTTAATTATGAACGAGGCTGAACATTTTTGCATAGTTTATTTGCTCTTATTGGAATGGGTTCCCGCAGAAAGTAGCCCTCTCTGGCACAAGAATCGGAAATGTTGAAGTCTCAGTCCCCCAAGTAAACTTGGCATCGGGCTCCACCTCTGACACAGCGATGCTGGAACTAGGAACTGACTCAACAGAAAGTAAACGCAAATTATCCAGAGACTCAGACGATCCAGTTGGAACCCACGGGAGACCCTTAGCAGGGAAATGTCACCAGGGCTCTAGGCCAAATGAAAGGAATTGCAGCACTTGGAGCAGGATCCTTGGAGAGCACTTAAACACAAATTATTTTTATTACCACATGAAATTATTGAGTTAGAAGCATCAAAAAAATTTAAAATGATACTCGCATTTAAAAACCTTGAAGAATGGCCTTATCCTCAATAGATTGTCTCTAAAGAAAATGAAACGAGACAGAGGGCTATTTATGCCTGGGTTTGGCACAGGGTTTAAGAGCAAACACATCTCCCTTCACTGAAGCCAAATAATCTTTGGAAGTCATGTTGCTTTGGATGGTACGGTTGTCTCTGTGTTCAACCGGTGTCCTGTTCCCCAAATATCTTGATTCCACAGTATTGTAGGCTTAAGATATTTATGTTCTTATTTACTATTGGGTGCTGTAGGAGACTCTGAGGGGTCTCTGAACTGCTTGACATTGTTTGCAAAATGTTATGCGTACGTGCATTTTTTCACGAGATGGGCTCAGACCACAGAAAGTCCCACAGTCTCCCTGCCTGTGGTTTTCTTCCAGTTTCATCTTTGACTACAGGCCCCTGTCACCCTTCTCCCACTCTCCACTTTGCTTCCTTTCTCTTCTTTTTCACTTAATCTTCCTGAAAAACTAGGGTTTGGGCTTGGACAGCCCTAACTTAGGGTCTCATGTCTCTGCTAATTTGCATATTGTATGTGGCTCCTTTCTCTTCATAAAGGATGGTCAGGGAACAGGATTTTCTGGCTGATATGTTATGCTGAATGCATAACTTCTTAAAAATGTGCTAAAACATATTCAAGAATATTAGGTGTTATTTATTGATTTTTTTGGTTTAGAAGTCACTTGAGGATCTTTTGTTGTCTTGTCTCAACATTGTAAACTTTCTATGTAACAGAAAACACAGGGTCCCTGGTGCTTTCTGGAGTTTTCTTTGGGCTCTTTGCATTTGTAAAGTGCAGCGATGTTATGGAAGGCCTCCGATGCCTCAAAGAGGGTAGACCTGTCTTGTCTGTCCCTTGCCATCTCAGCTGCATCATTCTGGCCTAAAGAATTAGATAATCACATGTATTTTCCTTTGCCCTAAAAGTACGCCACATACAGAGAGAAGTTCTGGTTGAGTTCAAAGACTACAGAATTTTGGATATTTGTTCCCACACCAGAATGCCAGGAGTAAATTTTTCTCTATTCCAGAAAATGACAAAGGATAAAATATAAAGTATAAAAGTAGGTCGTGTGTTTTAGAAACATCGATATAAGTGGAAAGGCAATCAGGAAAATAGCCCTCTGTCAAAAGATAGAGTGAGAAACACAGGGCTGTAAGATCGGAGAGGTGGACTGGATTCCAAGGAGCATCCGCAGAGGACAGTGCAAAGGGGACAGCTGCCTCCTTTATTTTTAAAGATATGATCATTCAGGGGACAGAGAGAAAGGCTCTGTGTACTTTACAGAGAGGCAACAGATGATCCCTGACAAAGGACCCCATCTGGATGGAATACAGAGAGGCAACAAAGGGGTAGGGGCTTTACCTGTTGTGTAAATCCAAGACCCAGTGCTTGAGAACTTCTTGGCAAGAGTCTGTGCAGAGATGGACTGTAGATTCTGGAAAGCCAGTGGCCTCTCATCTGCTGGACACTGCTGGGGGGCGAGGGGGGAGCCCACCCTAGTGATGTCTATGGAGTGATGGCTGAGGTTTGAGCAGTTGTGATGATGGGTGACTCAATGCCCTGCTCTGCTCCTGCGGACACCAAGGAGGGGGAGTCCACACTGGACGTGGGGCTTGGGGGGTGGGGGACAGTGCACAGAGCTAGTCTCCTCAGCCTAGAGCACACTCAGTGACTTCACTGAGTTTAGGAGAGCAGCCAATCAGGACTCTGTGTCTGTGTGTGTTGTGTGTACACACACACGCACTTTAATTCCACAATGTAAGGTGGATATTGGTTGGTAACAAAAATGTGCATTTGGGAAATTTTATTTCTGGAATCCACATTTCTACATAGGCAGAGTCCCTCTGAATTTAATTATTTTCTCTTCCTATTCACATTGTTTGCCCTGTTTCTATTTAATACACTTAATGGTCTTTTGCTGGTATTTGTTTTTCAATATTCTTCTCTCCTTTTCTTTGAGTTCCTTCCAACCATCATCTATTTCTCTCTTCTTTCCTTTGTCTCTCTCTTCTTCAATACCCTCTTTCAGCCTCCTTCTGATCAATTCAGTGAAGACCGTTCTAATACTGTTTACAGCCATCACCCAATGTAGGGTCCCCTCCTTTTTTTTTTTTTTGGCAATTAAGAGAGCTAAACATTCTATTTAAAACATCCCTCTCCCTGGAGTTGCCAGGGTGGCTCTGGTGACCGTGGAGAGAGCTGAGCTCTGCTTGGAAAGATGGATGGGTTTTAGGGAGCTGAGAAGACATCTACAGTATGGAGTAGAGCTGAAGTGAAGGCATTTGCATATATGACTTTTCATAAATACCCTTGGAACGATTTTTCTGTTAACAACTTAGTTTTAAAATCTGAGAGGGGTTAAAATGAAAAAAGGGTAAGCCTGCATTGAGATTTGGGTAGGTGGATGCATGGCCTGATCCTGAAGAGCTTAGGTACCTATGGGCCAATGCATAAAGAATGAGAATGTGAAGAAAAACTCTAGAAATCACTCAGCGTGGTGAGTGCAGGAAACAATGGGAAATTTGCTTCCAAGCAAGCCTGGATCAGACTGTGTTTACAGCTGTGAATGTAAACAAGGGAACCAAGCACAGTGCTCACAGCAGGAGCAGAACATCGTGTTTTTGTTACAACGACAGAAAACTATGCATAAAAATTGGAAGATTATTTGGTATTTAAATACAAATGTGAACTTCGTTACAAACCTCTAAAGATGCATTGAAGTTTACAATTCCTCTCAACTCTGGCATCTTGGGGCAGGTATTTACTCTTCAACCACCCATGCCTAATTTTTGACCTCTAAGCTTTGTCTTGACTCAACAAAGGAAATAGATATTTAGGTCAAACCAGAAAGATATCACAACATTGCTTGAATGTTATGTGCCTAGAGGGAGAAGGCTGATCCTGACAGCAGGGATTATAAATGTTTTCAAGTAATTAAAACCTGACTTGCCTTACTTGATGTATGCCGTTTTCAAAATGTCTAATTGTTTGCACAATTTAAAATAAGGGGAAAAAACATGGCAACTTTACTGAGCCAAGAGGGAGTTGTTTGAAATGGTTCAAGTTATGTTTAGATTCATGGAGGGGTATTTGAAAGAGCTCTGAGGCTGCTATAAAGGATATTTTTTCAGATGATTAAATGCAAATATTGTTTAAAAATGCTTAAGAAAATGATTTTAGAATAAGCAGGAAATAAGAAAAGATGGAGTGGGTAGCGCAGAGGTGAAGGAGGGGATTGTTTGGGAGGGATTTCTCCTCCCGCAGTGACCCAGGCTTGATCTCACAGGATCTGAAGAGTCTTTGTTCTTCTGGAACGCACGGGCAGGAAGGAGGATGAGGACGCTGAGGCAGCACTCAGGCCCGTGGACGCCCAACCAAGAAGCACCTAGGGTGCGCCCTCATCACTGTCCTCTCCACGCTGGCTGGCAATGCCTACTATCCCCAGGACGCCTGAGGTTTCCGAGTTCACTCGTGTATACAGAGCCCTGAGTGGGTACAAAGACCTGTCCGGACCCCCCGTGTGTCTCCTTTCTAGTATTTGATACTAAAACCAACATTGCAATGCCCACACCAAAAGACCAGCTGGAAACCACAGTTGTGATACCCCTTTTCCTCCTAAACTCTGTCAGGTTGAATTTGGCTTCTATTTGAATTATATTATGTATGAGGTAAGGGGAGACTTACTTCAGTCCTGGCCTTTTACAGCTCATGGCCGGGCTACTTTGCATGTTGGATACTGGTGGGTGAATTTGGAGACATCAAAGTCTCTTGTGGCCGAAAAAATCCAACCCTCAGAAGAAGTGACACCAAGTGTCCCGAAGACTTGAGGTTGAAATATCTGTTAGCAAACGTTAGGGCAACTGTTCTCTGCGGGGTTTCTGCTACGGTTGAGGTGGAATCTGGTGTGATGTCCATTTACATCTCAACATTTTTGCTTTTGATCTAACATGAGTTCAGAAAGGAGAAAACTAGCCCTGAGTTGGAGGAAGTTTCAGGAGCTTCAGGGAATTCTGTTTCCCATGGGTTTAAATCATCCACTTGCTGACAAGAATGTTTTATCAAGACAAGAGTTCTCTTTCAGTTCTGAGTTTAGATCCAACTTAAAGAGATTCTGGATTGGAATTGTATTTAGCATTGGCAAGGGAGAAAAGGCGTAGGAAAGGACTTCTAAAGGCTTCTTGGACATCAAATGGCTATTTCACAACAACTTTGTGATGAGTTAAGTGTAAATGAATCAGAAACATACGGACCAAATTTCCTTTGAAATTCACATGGGCTTAAGAAATTAAGGCAACAAAGTTCTTGGCAAAGAGTATTTTGGGATTTGCCAAATTCAAGCCATTTGAGAAAAAGTTGGAGACACTCTTTATGGACCCTAGAATGCCTCTGGGCTCCATCTCTGTTCCATTCTCTTCTCCACCCATTCATCCAGGTGCTGTGCATCCTGGAAAGCTTCAGGTTGGGCCAAAGTCAAACACAGGGAAGTCCCCTAGTGCTGTCCTGGTCTGCTGGAGAGGACCAGAGCCATGCTTTGGAGGTAGCAGCAGAGAACTGAGCTTGATTTTGGAGTAAGAGGGGCCAGCTGTTTGGATCCTGTTCACATGGGTGCTGCCTTGCAGAGGGGGAGCTCATCATGGCTTTTCAAGAAACTGTGGGGTTGGGGAGGGATATTTCAACTCTTTTAGAAAGGATTTGGCTACTCAGTGGGGAGCACTTATTCTGGAGGCAGGTGGAAATGTTGGGCAAAAGAACTGACTCTTTCTCTGGACTTGGTCTCACTCCCTGCGCCAAAGAGGGAGCCTCTATAGGGCAGAGACTCTGTAGTGTTTTTATTTGTTTACTACACACAGACTTTCCTGTGGGAGATGTCTGCAATGGTTGTTGTACTGAATTGAGAATGAATTACAGAGGAAATGGTTTGCAAAATTACAAAGCAATTTTTTTTGGTGAGAATCAGGAAATGTCATCAGAAGAAAGGGTCATTTCAGCAATGCTTTGGGATTTGGAAACCACTTACTTGTTGTAAAAAGGTTTTCACTGAAATGGAATTTGTTCAAATGGAATTTAACCTGGAAAGTGGGAAAAGGGACTGGAGGGTGGCACTTTTTGTAAAGAAGAATGGCATGTAGGTGGGTGGCGATATGTGGTATCCAGCAGGGGAAGAGCAATTAAGAGGAAGCCAGTAAAGAGAGAAGGTAGAAGTCCATGATTTAGAAATGTTGGCATACCAAGCCATCCTGTTTCTTGAACCACAACACGGTCCCCTCTCTGTTTGCCAGCATCACATTTACTGGGCAAGAAGATTTGGCCCCTTCTTGGCATCAGAGGTTCAGCACTTTCTCACAGAGGTGGCAGCTGAAGTCAGATGAGCCAATTCTTTTTTCTAGGACATGAACACAATACCTGGCCCACAGTAGGTGCTCTGTAAAATTTTATCAAGTGAATTAAAGCTGATGTTTCTGGATGGCTGTTAGCTAATATTAAAGAAGGAAAAGGCAGAGAAGACTGAGAATGAATGATCCAAGAGGAAACAAGAGAAGCCAAGAGAGTGAGATATCCCTAAAACACTGAAGGAAGGCCATAATGTCTATTGAAGACGCTCAGAAGGATGGTAAAAGATTAGAAGCTTTCTGATTTAGCTGCCTGGGGGGGGGGGGGGGGAGTTTCCTAACCTTTCTAAGGGAGATTTCAGGAGAGAGATTGAGAGGGAGAGGGGGTGCACAACCCAGGAGGAGAGAGTTTGTGGTGGGAAAGTAGAGACAGCGGATGCGGATGTCGCCATGACATGTTCCACTGTCCTGCCCCCCATTGCTTCTTTTCAGCCAACATTTGATGAACACCCACTGTGAGCCGGGGCACCAGTGAAGCAAGTGGATACTGCCTTCAGGACACTTGTGGTCTTTGAAGAGAGAAAGGACAAGCTCAAAAATAATGAATGCAAGCTAATTAGGAGAAATGAGAAAAGGGATGCACAAACTGCTCGAGTTTGAGGAAAGAGAATGTTCCCTCCAGCTAGCCTGACAAGGAAGGTGATGTTTGAGCTCTCAGAGAGCTCTCTGCCTCTCACCTTCAACATGCCTCAGCTTCCTGGCCCAGCTGTGGGGTGGCCATTAGAATTCTGCTTGCCACAGAATTCATGTAGTTTCTCTTCCAATCCCAAGGCAGATGCTACGCAGGGTCAAAGCCCTGGGCGGGGACCACGTGAGTGCCGGCCTGTGGGAAAGCGGCTCCTCAGAGAGGAGAAAGGACGTGTCAGAGTGGAGTGTCCCAGGGTATGAGTGCCTACCCTGCACGCCACCTTCAGTGATGTCATAACAACCCTCAGGGCCAACGTGCAATTAATTAATTTCCTAGACATCTGTATTTCCATGAATGTACGTGAGCTATTTTCATTTCCTCAGAGAAAGTCATAAGAACCAGTTTTCATTAGTTCAGGTGTCTGCCTCTTGCAACTGTTTATTTTTGAAGACAAAGACAATCTGCTGTGTATTTTCTTGACTGCTTTAAGCTCACCAGATTCCTAGGCTCCAGGACCCTTCCTTTCAGCTTTTCTCCAACACTAAGTGCTCCAAAGTGGCCTTGTCCCTCTATCCCAGCTTTCTCTGTCCCTTTCCTGGTTCTTATCCACTCAACTGTCCATCCTCCCTCCATCACAGTCAAAGGAATGTGGGCATTGAGATTTCTCCTAGGAGTTGTGGGGAGTCACAAACAGGCATATGACAGTCTTTTCAGGGCTTCACAGGATTCTGCTTAGTTTAACTGAGCTTTACCTACTCCTTGGAACCTTGCTATTCACGACTGCTTGCTTTTTTCCATAAGTGATCCTGTATAAAATAATAGAATTTCTGTAAAAAGAACTAAGCTGGGAAAGAAAAGACATTTTGGAAAAATTTGAAACGTAAGCAATATTTATTTTTTAGGAGTGTTTTACAGAGCAAAAGTCACTTTAGTAGTGACTCGAGAACTCTAAAATATGTAATGGATTCAACAACTTGTTTTGCTCATAAAATGATCATATTTGATATATTCAATGTAAAATATATCTATTCAGAAATATGATTTATTCAGAAATAACCGAGACTAACTAAATTGAATTTGCTTTTAAATGTTCTTCAATTTTTTACAAAAGCAATTTTGAGCTGATGAACTCTGAGGAATGTAGCAGCTCTACTTTTTGCCATCGTGTGAGCCGGCAAAAAAGAACTTGAGGACAATACCCCGAACATGCTAGAATGATTCTTGGGAAATGTAAAATTAACAGCAACAACAAAACCCAACAAAAACAAGCCTGTGTTTTCTTCCAGTTTTTCTCCTGGGACCTTCTCTTTCCCAGTACTTTCGTCTGGCATTTGTAGATGTTTACTGACTTGCCAAACTTCTCTCTGTGTCAGACCCTGACGGGCAGGTTGTCCTCTCAGCTGCCCTAGATCTCACCTCTGGCATCTTATTTCTTCCCCGGCCCTCTGCTCCCTCAAGCTCTCTTTCCACATGGGTTATTGTGCCACGTTTGAGGAAAAAAGCTCAGGTGTGCAGTGTTTGGGTTATGCAGCTGCCCTGGATGGCTGTGGAGTCGCTCTGTGCATAGACAGACATCTCGGCGTAACTGAGGAAGCAGGGCGGCAGGCTGTCAGCAAGCAGGCCCTTTTGGGGTCAGTCCATGGTCCTTCCTCAGTCAGGATTCCCACTAAGGAAGGGTTGTGGTTAAGGGGTGTTGATAGTTGGTATTTAGGAGTGTTTCTCTGTGACCAGATGGCAAGATCCCTGAGGGCAGATATATTTTATTAATCTCTGTCTCTGCAGTGTTTTAATTTTGTATCCGACACATAGTAGGTACACACTATTTGAAATTGTTCAAATGAATGAATGAAGAGTTTAAACATAAAGGGCCTTTAGTAATAGAGTCTTCAAATGTATATGTATATTATTTTGAAATCTAAAAATATTGCTGCGGGGTACTTAGCCCAACTCTATAGTTATAAGCTTAGTAAATTGTTGCCATCGTACCTAAAAAGAAATAATGATAGAAAGTATTTAGTGGCTGTCCTAATTAAAAATAATCCACAAGGAGGACTTGGATTTTTTTGGAGGTTGACGTGGACATAAAACACGATCCTGAAGATGTGCTTACTTAGCAAAATTTAGTTCTGCCAAAAAAGTCTTTTTAATCAAGAAATTCCATGCGTGCGGCGCCTGGGTGGCTCAGTTGGTTTAGTGTCTGCCTTCAGCTCAGGTCATGATCTCAGGGTCCTGGGATCGAGTCCCACATCAGGCTTCCCTGCTCAGCGAGGAGTCTGCTTCTCCCTCTCTTCCCCACTTGTGCTCTCTCTTGCTATCTCTGTCTGTCTGTCTCTCAGATAAATAAATTATATATATATATATATTTTTTTTTTTTTTTAATGAAAGAAAGAAATTCCATGAGTTACATTTCTTTACAAAATATTATGTTTTGTTAATCCCGGTCCTCCAAGAAGATGCCAAGACAGGATTAAGCTTGCAAGGATTTTATGAAGGGATGTGGTCTGTATGAGAGAAAATAGGGAAGCGGCTGGAGGAGGCTGGGGAACCTCGAAGCCAGTCTGCTCCCCAGTGAAGGCAGGAGGAAGAGCAGGTGGGGCGGAGCTTCCTGAGCTGTTCTCCAGTTGCCATCGCGCGTCAGTCATTGGCGGGGCGCTTCCGGAAGGAGGTGTGACATGTGGTCAGTGACAAAGGCTCCTTGTCATGGGAGGTCTGCAAGCACATTCTCATGGGGTACTATCCCAGCCCCGGTGTGCTCACCTCCAAACTTCTTATATGAGCAAATGAAATGAACTTCTATCATTCTGAAGTCACTCTTATTTTTGGTTTTCTCTCACTCAGATCTAAACCTAATTTTACTCATATAGGCAGTTCTTTCTGAAATGGAGCCTAGAGAGACTGAAAGTGACAGCCTCTTTATGACACAGATAATAAGTGGTCAAGTTAGGCTTTTCACCAGTTCTCTCAACTTTCAGGTTGAAAATCCTTAGTATTAAATTTGAAGTTTACATTAAACGTCACTGTGCCATGATTATCTTGGCACTACTGAGCACTTCACGGGATGTTTTCTGTCTCAGCCTAAGCTTTTTTGTTTGCAAAATGGAGAGAAACATGTTTGCTAGCAACTTTAAAGAGTTTCTGAATTATTTCTTTGAGATAATAATTTATATATACATGTAAATTATAAAGTATATATAAACTGCAAGTTCTCACAACGAAGAGACATTTTATCATAATCAATTTACTGACTTCAGCTTTGAACAATGGGAACAAAGAATGTATACTCCTTTATACAAGGTGGGACTGATCACAAGAAGCTTCAGGCGAAGTCCTAACCAGATTCAAGTGGTAGACTAGAGGATGAGGGAGAAGGAAAATAATTCATCACTTAAATAGATGACACTGGATATTTTCCATTAATTGTTTCCATGTCTTCTTGTCTCAACTGCATCATAAACTTCTTAGAAGCCAGAGCTATGCCTCATCATTCTGTGTGCCCTAGATTTACTGTGTTTGGTGAATATTTGTTGGTTGATTGGTTGGTTCTTGATATTACTGTGAATATTATTTTTTGTAGTTAAAAAATTATGAGATCCACAAACACTATAATTTTTTAAAAATCATGTTCTTCTAAATGTTTGACTCTATCTCTTATCTTTCCTGGCTTAAAAAGAGCAAAATATATACTGTTTGCTTCGATTTCCAAACTTTTCGTTCATTTCTTTAGGTTTTTGAGCCAAAACCCCCTCTCTGTAAGTCTTGTTTTAACTCATTGTCCGATTCTAACTATAAAGCATAGGGGAAATTATAAAACCTTTCTTCTTTTTTTTTTTTCAGGTGTAGAATTTTTTTTTTAATTTTATTTTATTATGTTATGTTAGTCACCATACATTACATCATTAGGTTTTGATGTAGTGTTCCATGATTCATTGTTTGCGTATAACACCCAATGATCCATTGAATACATGCCCTCCTTGATACCCATCACGGGGCTAACCCATGCCCCCACCCCTCCTCCCCTTTAAAACCCTCAGTTTGTTTCTCAGAGTCCATAGTCTCTCATGGTTCATCTCCCCCTCCGATTTCCCCCCCTTCATTTTTCCCTTCCTGCTATCTTCTTCTTCTTCTTCTTCTTTTTTTTTTTTTTTAACATATAATGTATTATTTGTTTCAGAGGTACAGGTCTGTGATTCATCAGTCTTACACAATTCACAGCACTCACCATAGCACACACCCTCCCCAATGTCTATCATCCAGCCACCCCATCCCTCCCACCCCCCACCACTCCAGCAACCCTCAGTTTGTTTCCTGAGATTAAGAATTCCTCATATCAGTGAGATCATATGATACTTGTCTTTCTCTGATTGACTTATTTCGCTTAGCATAATACCCTCTAGTTCCATCCGCGTCCTTGCAAATGGCAAGATTTCACTTTTTTGATTAAAACCCTTTTTTCTGAAATTAATTCAGAATAAATTATTTAGCTTATTTGTACAATTCTTAGCTCAGAACGATGTTTATGTGAATTTATAACATTCCATCTGATGATAATGATTAGACATAGTGAAGTAATGGAAATTTTGTTATGGAATATTTGGTTGTATCACAATTCTAATTGAACAAATTAATGAGCAAGAAGTCAGAGGGTCATAATCTCCCTAAGGCTTGAACAAACGACCTTGTACTCTCAGACCACTCAGAGACTTCCTTCAGAAGACAGAGTTAAACTCCCTTTTTTATGCATTTATGTAAAATAAAAATAAGCCTGCCCTGCCTAGTGCAAATGAGATTGTATTGCATGAATGTGTTTGACTGTCATATTATGTTCCATTCCATAAGGTAATAGCAAAAGCATAAAATTGTTACAGAAACATAAAAGAGAATCACATGTGTGAGATAATTCATTGTAAAAGTCCCTTTAAATGTAATGGCCACAATAGTTGGCATTAAATATTTGAACAATAAATCCCAGGAACGGTGGGTAGACAGAAGATAGCTATGGTGCTTAGCTATTTAATAATGCTGAGAGACTTTTTATATTTCTGAAGACTCAGCTTTTTTGAATGTTTTAGAAGGAGGCATTTTAGGGATGACTGGCACTATTTGGGGCAGCTCTAAATAGGTTCATAGCCACAAAGTGCACCTTCCTGCAAAATAATAATGGGACCCCACTGTGCAGGTTAGGACAGGTAGAGGCAGAATGGTGGTGTGGTAGCAGTCCCAAGTCGTGGGTTCAAGCCTTAGCTCAGCCACTAACTAGCAATTGGACCTTGGCACAAGTGACTTAACCTCTCCAAACATCAGCTTCATCCTCAGTAAAATAAAAGACTTGGTTTTGCCTTTCTAGATCCACATTCACTTTCCAACTCAAATATCCTAAATTCTACCGCCATTTATGCAACACAGTGTTGAAATATAAGACCTGGGACTCCAGCATGAACAGTTGCTCATGGAGTTGAAATTTTGATGCATTTGCATCGAGGAAACACCACATGGGGGAAATATTAAGTGGGGGGAAAGTTGACATCACGTTTGGGCTGGGGGCTGACTTGTAAAACAGAGGAATGGTGGGTGCAGAGATTATGTTCCTTAACTCTGCGAAAGTTTGGAGTCACAAAGTGCTGTGTACACATGATTCAGATGAAATCTGAAACAATTATTAGATATTTCCTAACTACCCAGGGGTTTGTAATTGTGTTTGACAAAACACATGGTTGACATCACATTTTTCAATCTTTATCCAGATGTTAGGTGTCATATGAGCCCAGCCAAAGGCGGTCCATACTTCACAAAGGCAATTGCAAGTGATGAAAAAAAATCAGTTCCTTTAGTTGCCACAGAGAACATTAAAAAACCAAATTACTGACTCGGGCTTGACATTAGCATGGCTGAGTTCAGCCAAACTGAACTGCGTTTTATGGCCTAACTGGGTGATTATTGGTTAAGATCCTTCCCTTTGCTATTTGTGCTATCAGTCTGCCCCAACCCCCTTTTTAAAAAAAAAAAAAAAAATCCACCCTCCTTCACTTTCGGCAGACAGCCTCACTCTATGGTTTAGGACTCTTTTAGCAAGTGAGAGGAAAAAAGTAGAATTTATTGGTTAAATTAATTGAAAAGTCCAAGAAAAGACCTAGCTTCAAATGAAGCTCAGAACAGAGGCTTGATCTAGATCACCAGGACCAGGTTTTTCTCAGTCTCTCCCCTTGGCTCCGTTCTTTCTTGTTTATCCTTATTCTCAGAGAGGTTCTTCCCAGCATGGGAATGAGATAACTCCTCTTCCCTCTGTGTGAAGCCCTGTGGGAAAGTTTACCTGCCTCTTAACCAGAAGCCTCAACACGTATCCTATCACGTGCTATTAGCTGCAGTTGCCACACAGGGCTAGACCAACCCCCAGAGATGGTGGAATGTGATGTTCCAATTGGGTTAGGACTGGATCATGAGCTCCATCCCAGAGCTACAGGGTGGAGAAGGCAAAGAGTGGGTCTGCAAGAGAAGGCAGGGTTTGGTTACCAAAAGAGGGTGACATGGATGCTGGGTGGCCAAACCCAGATGTCTTCTATGCTTGGAACCTACTTCATGGAGACAAATGGAACCTCTTGTAACTTCCCGGAGCATATTCCTTTTTCTTGCCATGGTCTTAGAAGAATAGACTATCCCTCCTCCTGCTCATGGCCAACCTATCCACCAGTCACCCTGTTTCCAGGATCTGACTTCATCAGTCGTGGTTACTATTTCATTTATCTTCACCTTCTCCCCTTGTGATGGCTCTTACCTCAGTTTATAAACACATTCAGGTCTATCTTGGAATAAAGCATACATACACAATCACATTCGTTCATGATTATGACCCACCTCCCTTTCACCTGCCATCTGAGGTATTGCCTTTCTTGCCATAAGGGTTTTCTTTTTACCCCCCAAATTGTGCCTTTGCCCTTGTCTCTGCTTTACTCAGGTATCACGTACTCTCGACGTGCCATCTCTATACCTCTGTGGCACTATTCTTTCTATATTAGTAAAGGTTTGCTCATGAAGACAGACTGTGTTGTGAGTATTTTGAGCAGGAAGAGATTTAATATAGGGCATTAGGGGCTTTCACTTCACGGAGCAGAGTTTAAGGAAGCTGCTGCTAGCTTAACAGAATTGTAGTAAAATACAGCCAAAACCTCGGCTGCCTGCAAAGTGAAGTGGATGATTTGAAGACATTGCTAGAAGCCTCTGGTAAATTTCCAAGTTCACCACCTACTGATGTCAAGTACACGCCCTCGGGGAACCACATCTCCTCTGCCTTCTAATTCACTTGTAAGTGCCTTCTATTTACAGAATCTAAATGAAACATTACTGTCCAGGGATTTGGAGAGATGAAGTTTCTAAGCTTTCAGCCCCTGCAGTACAGCTTAGAAGGGTGAGACCAGTCCTGAATATTAATAGACTGTAGCTGGCACATTATCATGCATAGGCACTTTGTTCTTTCCTCCCCCTTAAATCTTTCTTGCTGAGATTTCTGTCCTTGAGCTACTACTTGCTCACACTGTAAACTTCCCTTGAGTTATCTCATCTACTCTCATCATTCTAGGCACCTGCAGGCTGCTGATGCCTTAGTCTATAACTCCTCCACAGACTTCTCCATGACTTTCATGTTAGTACAACTCTCTGCTGGACCTTTTTATCTGATTCACCAACAGGGACCACGAACTCTACTTGTTTGAGAATGAAATCTTTATTTTTGTTCCCAAACCTGCTCTTCCTCCAGATTCTCTGTCTCCTTTACCCACATATTCGATCAATTGCTAAATCTAATTTTTAAAGTCTTTCCTATCTTCCCCATCCCAACTCGACTGTCCTGGCTCCACAGCTCGTCAGCTTTACCTGGGTGACCACAGCCTCCAACCTCACTTCCTGCTTCCAACCTCACCCACCTGGAATCTGTTCTCCAGAGACTCTGAAAGGATTGATCTAAAAATACAAATCTGGCGGCACCTGGGTGGCTCAGTAGGTTAAGCAGCTGACTCTTGATTTCGGCTCAGGTCATGATCTCAGGGTCTTGAGACCGAGCCCTGTACCAGGCTCCATGCTCAGCGGGGAGCCTGCTTTAGATTCTCTCTCTCCTTCTCTGTCTGCCCATCCCCCCTCCACGTGAACATGCATTCTCTCTCTCTGAAATAAATAAATAAATAAATCTTCAATAAAATAAAATAAAATAAAACACAAATCCGCAACAATTCTCTTTTTTTCAGGGCCCTTGACTGGCTAGTTTAAGGCTGGAAAAAGGGAGCAATGATTTCATCAGATAATTCTCAATAACTCATCAAAGAAAATAGACAGATGGGCTGCTAGTATTCATAAAAAATGAAGATGAGAATTGGAACAGGGAGAGAAAAAATTGTATTCCAAATGTTCTGATTCCAATTACCCAGAATGAATGTTTCAGCTTATCAGTTGAAGTTTCAGAAGAGGGAAAATCTGATGAAGAATCCAATCTTTTATGGTCTAGTTTTTAGTATGGAGTTTATTAGACAGTTTGGTTAAGTTTGCAGGCCTTATATTGATTTCTCATGTATTCTTTTTTTAAAATTTTTAAAAATCTTTATTCTTCTGTTTAAATTGCAAAGGATTATCTATAAATGCTCTCGCATTGTACATATTATTCACACATCTGATTTCTTTCTGTTTTTTTGTTTTTTTAATTTAATTTTATTATGTTGTGTTAATCACCATACATTACATCATTAGTTTTTGATGTAGTGTTCCATGATTCATTGTTTGCATATAACACCCAGTGCTCCATGCAGAACGTGCCCTCTTTAATACCCATCACCAGGCTAACCCACCCCCCACCCCCGTCCCCTCTAGAACCCTCAGTTTGTTTCTCAGAGTCCATAGTCTCTCATGGTTCGTCTCCCCCTCCGATTTCCCCCCCTTCATTTCTCATGTATTCTTAGTTTATTTCTTATTTTCAGTGTGTGGACTTCAATGTGTGGTCTCTTAAGATACCAAATAGAATATGGTGCATGGGAAGAAGATGGTCAGGAGAAGACAGCAACTAAGGGGGAAATAACAGCTCTGCTAGATAAAACAAAAGCAAGAAAAAATCCCCTAGGAAGAAATAATATCCACCTGCCTTCTGTTACTCCAAAATGCACTTGGTTAACCTGAAACATAACCCTCATTGATAGTGGTGTTCTAGATGCTTCCTTCACCTGGGTTAGTTTGAGTCTGTGAGGAGAAACGGTATAAGTAATACTGTCTAAATGTTACTTGGAGGTCAGGGGTACAGAGGGACAAAAATGCTGGTAAAATAACCTTCTCTCCCAGAAGTACATGTACTTCTATATGCATGTAACATCTGGATGCCAAAACTTGGCAGTGATCTTTTTAGCTATCAATCCTGCCTTGTTTCCTCGAGACGGGATTTGCTTCAGTGTTTGGAAGGTTGGTGCAGACCTAGGTCTGCTTTGTCTACTCAATCTCCATATGTTTTTTCCACCTTAGCTTTCTATCATATCAAAATCACCCTCATCTCCCTCACCATTGATCATTTCATCACCAACATTTCCACCACTCCTCCTCCTCCTCCTCCTTCTTCTATCTTCCTCTTCTTCATGACCACCACCACCGTGCAGTGGGTTATGTTTGTGGGTCATTTAAATTCTAATTCCATACTGGCATTTGAGTCATGAAAACCGATGGAGAATGATATAGGAAATAAGATGTAACAAAAATTCTCATTTTAACATTTTAAGCAAAACTACTGATGAAGTTTTGTACCAATTTAGGAATTAAATCTCCCATTGACTGGTTAATATTTTACCTCTAGTAATGGAAGCATTGTATATAAGCAAAATTACAATGTATATCAACCTCATTAACGTGGTTAGCTTGAGCCTCATTAAATGGTAAATACAGTCTCTCCAACTTACAAAAGAAATAGGGAGGGAAAAGTTGGACCTTTAATGCTGTTAACAACGGTATTTATATTTACTTGTTTATAAGATCTTTCAAGCTCTCAACCCATCCATGCATAAAGTCACTATGGCATGATGGTTAAGACCACAGGCTCTGGAGTCAGATTGCTCAGGCTTTTCCAATTTTCAGATGAATGAATCTGACAATTTTTTTTAACCTCTTTGTGCCACCATTGTTTTTATCTCTAAAGTGAGAATAGTGGTGTAGTTCATGACTTGTGGGGCTATTGTGAGGATTACGTGAGTTGATGTGACTATAGTATTCAGATACATTTCTGGCATTAAAGACTTACATGTAAGACATACTTTAAAAACGTATAATTGAAGACCAGCCTAAGAACTATTTTAAAATTACCTTACTCATAGTTTTAGGGCATTTCTTTGGAACTTCCTCTAGAAGACTTTTCCTGTCCAAAAGGGGAGTTCATACTTGTTCTAGAATGCTGATGCTAGGAGCTTCTTAGCAAGCAGCACGTTTTTAAAGAAATGCTTTATAAAAAAGTCTGTCAGTTTCAGAATCATTAAGTATTCCTCCTAGAAGTCAAAGACCACATTCAAAGCAAATTATATGCATGTTTCCTAAAAGTGTTAATGTGCTAATCTGTTTGTCCCCTGATCTAGGCAGAATGCCATAGTATTCCACATGAGCAAAATACCATAGTTCTTGAAGATTTCATATAAATATTACCCACTGTGTTTCACATTTCCAAGTGTTACACTTCCTCATTAAAGTCAACAAGCTGGAGCTGGCATTGGGATCAGGAGAATGATTTCACTTCAAGTTAAAGCCCCAAGTCCTTCTAATAAGGAAAAGTTAGCTGATTAGGCTATTAATTCTTTCACTCCAGTAAACATTTTGATTCTGCATTATAAAAATGAAACCCTTACTTGCAAGGCATAAATTTGCTACTTTTCCCTTAGGAAACATCTCTAATTTTTCTGGGGTTCATGGATAGTGCTGTTAAGTAAAGGGAGAAGCCATCCTGGAGAAGCCAGAGAGAGTGTACTTTTGATATGATAAAAAGAGAATGAGACAGAAACAGTGCCAGAGAATGAGGTGAAAAGCTACTTTGGTTATACCCAAGAAGGATTGCGACATAGAGGGATCAATTTAACTGGACATGGAAGGGTGCACTTTCCCCCTTTCATGGCTCAGTGTCCTATTTTACTGTACTTTTTACAAGCTGATGAATTTTACTACTAAAAATGACGTTGACCTTCTGACCTTAGCTGAAATCAGGAGATTCACAAGCATTCAGATTTTGCACAATTTCTCTAATTCATGTTCCCAGTCTTAAGCAAATAGTTGCAATGGCATGTGCTCAAGTGTTTCTTTCTTTTCCTTTTTTTCCCTCCCCCCCCCCTCTTTCTTTCTTTCTCTTCCCCCACACCTCCCCCCACTTTCTTTTTTGGTTTGGTTTTCATCCAAAACAACTCACCTCTTAAAAAATAATAACGATAATTTATGCACAATTGGGTTTACAAGGTATTCAGGGGAGCACGATGCTACATGTTATATGTGAGGGTTAACAATTGAGCCATAGGTTAGGGATTTAGACATGCCCATGTGCCCATTCTTGGCCAAGCAAATCACTTTTGCTTCAAATGTGCTGTAGTACTCTATAATCTGAAATTTGCCATAATTGACATTCTTGCGTTTCGCCTCAGGGCTTTTTCACAAGTGACTACATTTTCTTGCTCTCTACTCAGTAGGAAGGCTCCATATTCCTCTAGACTTCTTGTGGTTATGTGGTTTCACTATTTTGCCAATAGTGTCCTCTCCTCTATGAGAGAAAAAGTCACTAAGTTTCAGGAAAAGGAGCTAACTCTGTCATTTATGGTGTATCGCCACTCTAGTAGGTGCTTTAGATGAATTATCTTGGGATTGGGGTTTATTGTTCCTACCTCCCCTAATCATCCATGTTATATTTGATATAAAATAAATGTTGAGGGGTGACCTGGCGGCATGAATTAAAGTTATTTACAGGCTATTGAATAATTGGCGCCAAAGGCTCATATACTGGGGGTGCAGGGTTCCTTCCTGTGTTCCCTCCACCTTATCCGTACTACTCATGATGTTTATTTAATATGACTTTCAGTTATTGTGTTTTATTCTGACCATCAAATCGATATATATCTTTGAAGAAAATTTGGAAAATCCCACAAAGTAAAGAGAAGCAAATAAAATCACTTGTGATGTCAACATTCAGAGACAACACCCTTAAATATTTTGGAGGTTCTCCTTTCAGCCTTTCTTCTACACCTCCTCCATTTGTCACCGAATTGGAGGCTCTCCCTCAGGTATGGCTTTGTATCTTGTTTTTGGTGAGTTAGCATTACATGGTGAGATTTGATAATGACATCAAATATTCCTGCCTTCAGTTTATCAATCTGCAGTAGTTCTGAGTCTTTCACTCTGGACAAGAAGGCTGCGATCCAATTCTGTCCTTTTCAGTCCTTCAGCCTCTCCTCAGCAGGAGGCAGCTGGGATGGTAAAACCGAGAAATCAGCAGCACCAGACCATGGTGCACATTGGTGCATGCACAACCTTTGTCCCAATGACCCTCAGTCAGAAAATGGAAGGATCCTGGTTTGCCCCAGTGATGAGGCCTCTGCTATACTCTTCCAGCTCCAGGTTGCCAAAGAACAAAATCTCAGAGAGCCACATTTTGGTTATACCCAAGTAGGATTGGACTTCTCCCGCCATCCCTGACTCAACTCCTGTGGATTCTCCCTGCATCACTTTGCTGCCCACCCCACACTCCTGCATGCTGTTTCCTCTTCAGGACACGTGCTTCCCTCCCTCCTCTTTTTTTTTCCCCCTTCTGTTTATTCTTCATGTCTCAAAATCCATTCCTTAATGCCTTCCCCCGTTCTCCACAGAGTTAGTGGATCTTTCCCCTGTCTTTCATAGGAATCGGTCCATCTCTCTTTTTAGTAATTCTAGGAGTTATTTTATCCATTCATATTTCTATCTCGCTTCCCATGGCAGTGATGGTACTTCATCCATCTTTGTAATTTCAGCAACTTATACCATGTTTGACCCACAGAATGAATTCTGTAAGTGTCGAATGGGTTGTAACATGGATAAGTGAGTGAATGACTCTACAACTCTGAAGTTACAGGAGCAGAAGTATGTTATGTTTGGTCAACATGGTATCGTACAGTTAGGATTCTCACATTAAATGGAAATACCATTTTGGGGGTGTTTACAAATCCACAGTAAATATCTTAGTTGAGTTCAGTACATCCATTCAATACTTTCTACCTCTCCAGCCTCACTTTACATCTTCTCAGTGTTCATGTACCAACATTTTGCAGGTTTTTTCTCCTGCTATGTTCCACAGGGCATTTGCACCTCTATTTAGAAATCTTATCACTTTCTTCCTTACCATGCCCACTTCCTCAGGGAAGGCCTTTCTAGCCTCCTTTCCTAATAGTAATGAAAACAGTAGGAGTGGCAGTGATAATAGCTAGCATACTATATGACAGGCACTGTTAGGAGCATTTACACTGACCATCTCATATAATCCCCACAGCAGTCCTCTGAAACAGGGACCAACATTAACTCCATTTAAAAATAAGGAAAGGAAGCCCAGAGAAATCAGGCAACTTATCCAAGCTAACATAGCTAAAGCATCCTGAGCTATTAGCCATGCATCTTCTTCACAGTTCTTATCACAGGTACAACTTGCCATCCATTGGCAGGAGTTGTCGATTAATGTGTTTGTGATCCAGAAGATTGAAAGCTCAATAAGATCCCACTAGCCCGAGCTCCTTATATAGTGCCAGAGGCAGTTTAGATAATCAATAAATATTTGCTGGACAAATGTATTGTTTTGTTTGATCCAATAGTTCAGGCTAGGATTGACTGAGGGAATGTTCCTGTTTCTCTGTAACTGTCAGAAGGGAATTCGAATAGCACATATTAGCATACAATCCTTGAATTGGAGTTCTATTTCCCATTGTGCCATCTATAATGATGGAGACTGTGTGTGATGATGTAGGGACAGATGGTCTCACAAAGACATCCCTACTAACCACACACTCCCTCTGGCCACAAAGTATGTTATTTTAGTCCCAGCAGCCTAATACTGGGTTAGTGATGGAGCCCAATGCTGCATATAATCCTGAAACAATATGTTTTGTCATTTACAAAAATGTTTCTCGACATGTTTTGGCCCAGTGGCAACATTATGTCATTCTCCAGGAATGTTTCCTTTGTATCCAAAGGCAAATTTGGCCTAGAGAAATGTTATCAGCAGTTCACCAGAGGTTTAATTGTATGCTTTGAATGGCAGAAGAGGGGAAATCCTAAAAATTCAGGTTAAACCTATTAAGCTGAACATCCTGGTTTTGGTTGGCTGCCAAAATACACTGTGATAAGAGTTTCAAAAGCTAATAACAGAGGGGATTAAGTTGGTGTCCATTACAGATTTGTGGAAAGCTATTTCTTTATGGAAAGACTTAATATCCGAACTGAATAAAGTTTTCACCCTTTAATTTTTTGTTTCATTTAGCTGTAATTGTCATTTTGGCCCATGGACCCAACTTTCTTCATAGTGTCTTAACTATGCATCAAAAAATATGGTGAAAATTCGAAGTAGCAGACTCTTTTTAAGACCCTTCATTTCTATATGGGAAACAATATAATGGAGGAAAACAGGACACCAAATAAACTGTTTTTAAAGTTAGAAATTATTCATGGATTCCAGTTTTCTTTGAAAATGACATATTGCTTCTCAACTACTTATTGACAAATCTCTTTGGGGGCTGTGTCTCTATCTATCTACTGGATCTAAGTTCTCTGGCCAACGAAGTGGATGCTTTGCCCAATCGTGTAGGTGGTCTAGACCCAAACATTTCTCTGTAATATACAATTCATTTGGGTGAGTTTTGTTTCCTTTGGCACTTCACAATTTATCTTTAAAAACCTACAGTATAACACATTGCTCATCTAATTGTGGAAGTGTTAGAAATTTAGTGTTAGAAATTTAACCACATTCTCAGAACTTTGAATAATTTTCTAGGGAAGAGCTGCTGTGCACAAAATGAGTGAGCTAGCATATTCTAGGGCACATCAAGAGCTTGAAATCAGAAGATCTGGAGTCTATTCCTTATGTTGGCAAATGTTTTGGGCAATCTTGGGTTAATCACTTTTGTCTCCTGTTTCTACAGTCTGGTGTATAATCCCTAAGCTGCCTTCCTGCCAGTGCTGAGTTGAAGCAATTAATGTCAATTCTTTCTTTCTTTCTTTCTTTTTTTTTTTTTGCCACCAAGGAGTTACTTTATTAGCTCCTCCCTCAGTACTGTCATTGCTGTCATGGAAAGACTTTTCTCCCCACCTTATATGCTGTATTTTAAAAAACTAATAATTATTTTTCCCATTTTAATGAATGAAAGACATATTTCACTATAATTCTAGTAAAAACACAAAGGAGCTTGATGTTTTAATTAGCCAATAAAATATTTCTCAAGTAATGGTATGGTTTCTATTTAATCTGATCAAATATTTTGATAACTCTTACAGACCAACATTCAAATAATTAATAACTCATAAATACCCCTGTGATTTCAGGGCTTCCATATTAAGAATGGCCACGCTAGGTAGAGAGGAATGCAGAATTTCTTTAAATTCTCAATTCTGAGGAGCGCCTGGGTGGTCAGTCAGTTGAGAGTCTGACTCTTGGTTTTAGCTCAGGTTGTGATCTGAGGGTCATGAGATTGAGCCCCAAGTTGGGCTCTGTGCTGAGTGCAGAGCCTGCTTGAGATTCTCTCTCCCTCTCCTTCTGCGCCTCCCCCCTGCACGCACGCTATCTCTCTCTCTCTCAAACAAGTAAATAAATCTTTAAAGAAAAATCTCAATTCTGAAAATAAATGAATTTTTAGTTACTCCAGTCCTAGAGGTGAGGGAAAATGTCACTAGGGTGAGGTATGGAGATAAAATGGTCAAGACAGGGGTGCCTGGGTGGCTCAGTTGTTAAGCGTCTGCCTTTGGCTCAGGTCATGATCCCCGGGTCCTGGGATCGAGCCCCGCATCGGGCTCCCTGCTCGGCGGGAAGCCTGCTTCTCCCTCTCCCACTCCCCCTGCTTGTGTTCCCTCTCTCACTGTGTCTCTCTCTGTCAAATAAATAAAATCTTTAAAAAAAAAATGGTCAAGACACTCTGGGGGAATAGTCAGTCACGGAGTAGATCATCAGCTTCCAGTGCTACTTGCTTTCATGTGACGTCTGTGATCATGACAAGACCACCAGATCTGTCGGGGACCAACCATGAGGTTATGAGATCTTTCTGTAAGAAATATAGCGTCAGAAACTTTTTTCCAGCACTCTGATGTTGTAGGAAAAGTCTTTTAGAGTCATTCTGGCCTGTGATTAAATTCTGACTCCATCAGTTTTCAGTTGTGTGAATTTGAATGAGTTATACAAGTTCTCTCTACCTCAGTTTCCCAGCTGTAAAATGGGAATAACTACTTCACAGAATTAAAGTCAGATAATAAATGTTGAAAGTCTGCCCTATCATAGACATGTAACAAACATTATGTCCTCACCCATTCTTACCAATAAGTTACATAAACAGACCAGTTTATTGGTCAGAGATCCTTCTTTCTAGGCTCTACAGTAAAATCATAACCTACAAAAGAGGTGACGAAGGCTTTGGCATCCCTCTTAGAGTAAATGACTAAGTCTCCAAATAGCTAAAACAAGTTTATCAATAATCAAGATGGTTTTCATCCCCCCCACCTTTTTTATAGTTTCTTACAGTACATATAATTCAATTAACACTTCGGCAAGCAATAGAAGGTTTTAGACCTCAGACGGGCCAGTGATGATCACCATCACTTGCACAATAGCAGTAAGCTACAATCCTCCCTCAACACTACATTTGTCCCCCGTCAAGGTGGAGAGAGAAGTTTGCCACGTGCTGGGCTCAGCTATGTTCAAGACCATCTTTAGAACAAGTCCCCACCAAGAGACACTGAATAGCGGCATCTCCCGTTCTCAAAGCTGAAGGATGGACAGTTTACTAATGCTGGTTAGATGCCAGACAAACAGAAACAAAAAATAAACAGAAGGTTTCTTTTTTTTTT